>NW_027523275.1:0-53261 GCF_052094955.1 Ictidomys tridecemlineatus
TTATTCAGTTTTTGTTTCATTCAGTTGTGGTTTTGTTTTGTGTTATCTTATTGGGTTGCGTTATCTTTATAGAAGATTAGAAATTATTAAAAAAGAAGCCGAAAAAGTGTTAAGTAAATTGTTAGAGATTCAGACCATGGAGGAAGACATTTTAGGTCAAGCAAAAGAGAAGGTCTCTCGAGCTAGTCAGAGAAAGGGAGAAAATTTAAAGGAAAAGGGGTTATTAGAAAAAAGGCCACAACAAGAGGCTGTCACTAACTCCGTTTTACCAGAGGGTGTAATTCAACCAACAGCCCCACCGATGGAGACAGCTGAGTGGCCCTCAAACCCCGTAGTTGATAGATGGGATCCTGAGACAGGACCTCAAAGATTAGCATGCCCTAATTTGAACAGGCAGGAGGGCGGCAAATTCACCGTATTTTAGAATTTAACACAGTGAAGCAGTTAAAGGAGGCTGTAACAACCTATGGTCCTCAAGCCCCCTTCACGGTAAGCATGGTGGAGTCCATTACTAACTTGGACATGACGCCAGCAGATTGGGCTAGCATGTGTAAATCTGTGCTAAATGGAGGACAATATTTGTTATGGAAGGTTGCCAATGAGGAATTTTGCATGGAGACAGCTAGGCGAAATGCAGCAGCCGGTTACCCTCAAAGAAGTCTTGAAATGTTATTAGGAAGGGGACCTTATGAGGGTCAGCGGCAACAAATGGAATATGATCCTGCTGTATATGTACAGATTGCTGCAGACGCAGTTAGGGCATGGAAGACTTTACAAGGACATGGAGATTTACAAGGTCAGCTATCTAAGGTAATACAGAGACCTAATGAACCTTACGCTGACTTTGTAGATAGGCTTATTCAAACGGCTGCCAAAATTTTTGGTGACACAGAACAAGCAATGCCATTAATAAAACAACTGGCTTATGACCAAGCAAATCGTTGCTGCAGAGAGGTTATTAGACCATGGAGACATGAAGATTTAAACACATATATTAAATTATGTAGAGATGTTAATGAACAAGGGCAAGTCTTGGCAGCTGCAGTACAACAGGCTTTAGATGCCAGGCTAGAAACATGCTATAATTGTGAACAAACAGGACATTTTAAAAGGAGTTGCCCCATAAGAGGAGGGTTTAACAAAACTAGAAATCAAAGGAATAGAATACCGGGTATTTGCCCACGATGCCATAGAGGGAGACATTGGGCTAATGAATGCCGTTCTCAAACCACCATAGAAGGTACTCCCTTATCAAAAAACGGACAAGGATCAGGTATTTACCCACGATATCGTGGAGAAAGGCATCAGGCTTCATTGCCAAAAAATGGACCGGGGGGCCCAATGCTCCGGGGCCCACAACCACAAATATACGGGGCAGTGGAGGAACCCAGAAACCCCATCAGGGTGGTGCCCAGGACACATTGTCCATTAAATCCCTCATCAGACAAACCCGAGGGAGCGCAGGGTTGGACATCTGTGCCTCTGCCAGAGCAGTATTAACTCCAGAGATGGGAGTTCAAATCATTCCCACAGGAGTAAAAGGACCTCTTCCCCAAGGAACAGTAGGCTTATTGTTGGGACGTAGTTCATCTACATTAAAAGGACTTATGATAAGTCCTAGGGTAATTGATCCCGATTATGTAGGTGAAATAAAAATTATAGCTAGTTCTCCAGGAGGTATATCAGTAATTTCACCTGGAGATAGAATAGCACAGTTGTTAATACTACCCAGCCTACATAATAAGTTCTCTAGTCTTAATGTAGAAAGAGGTTCCAAGGGATTAGGCTCCACAGGTGTAGATTGGGCTATGTTGTCTTTAAATTTAGATTCTCGCCCAATGTTAAAACTAAATATTCAGGGTCGTGACTTTAATGGACTGCTGGACACAGGTGCTGACCTTAGCATCATATCTCTTCAAGAATGGCCAAAACATTGGCCATTACAACAAGCCACTCAAACGCTTCGAGGCCTAGGAGTGGCGACTAATCCCCATAGAAGTGCTATGGTATTAGATTGGAAGGATCCTGAAGGATGTGAAGGAACTATACAGCCATATGTTTTGGATCACCTTCCTATTAATTTATGGGGACGAGATGTCCTAGATCAACTAGGTTTGATGTTAACAAATAACATCAATCCTAATGTGCCCACTACTAGGGCTAGACAAGGTATCAGGAAAGAAAAAAGATTAGGAAAACAAGAACAAGGTATAGCAGCGCCAATTCAAATAGATCAAGGAACAGACAGACATGGGTTGGATTTTCAGAAAGGGCCACTGAGACAATCAAAATTACTTGGAAATCAGAAAGACCAGTGTGGGTTCCTCAGTGGCCCCTGACTAAAGAAAAGATACAAGTAGCCGATGATCTGGTCAAACAACAATTAGCGGAAGGACATTTACAAACTTCCGTATCTCCCCATAATACTCCCATTTTTGTTATCAAAAAGAAATCGGGTAAATGGAGATTATTACAAGATTTAAGAGCAATTAATAATGAAATGGTCATTATGGGACCTGCTCAATCAGGGATTCCTCAATTGTCTGCTTTACCAAAAACGTGGCATGTTTTAGCTATAGACATTAAAGATTGCTTTTTTTCGATTCCAATTCATTCCGAGGATAGTCCACGTTTTGCATTTACTATCCCTGCATTAAATCATGAAGGTCCTGATGAGAGATATGAATGGAAAGTACTCCCTCAAGGAATGGCTAACAGTCCAACTATGTGTCAAATATATGTTAATAAAGCAATCCAGCCACTTAGAAATCAAAATCCTGAACTAAAAATATTTCACTATATGGATGATGTATTATTGGCACATAAAGATAAAAACATATTGCTAGAATGTTATGCCACACTTACAAACTTATTAAAAAATTATAATCTAGAGATAGGAATAGACAAAGTACAATTAAATTTTTCAATTAATTATTTAGGAGTTCTATTATCCTCAACCATGGTCCGTCCACCTAAAATTCAAATACGAGTAGATCAACTCAAATCACTTAATGACTTTCAAAAGTTGTTGGGAGATATAAATTGGATAAGGCCTTATCTAGGCATACCAACAGGAGAGTTGGGACCTTTATTTGATATTCTAAAAGGTCCATCAGATCCAAATTCACCCTGAATGTTAACTCCTAAAGCTAGAAAGGCATTAAAAATTATTGAGACAAATGGTGGTTCCATTCCTAGCTTTCCCAGGAATCTCCATACTGCTTTCCAAATTGGCCGAACCAATTTGCAGTCCCACCAGCAATGTATTAGAGTACCCTTTTCCCCACATCCTCGCCAGCACTTGTTATTATTTGACTTCATAATGGCTGCTAATCTTACTGGAGTGAGATGGTATCTTAGGGTGGTTTTGATTTGCATTTCTCTGACTGCTAGAGATGGTGAGCATTTTTTCATGTACTTGTTGATTGATTGTATGTCCTCCTCTGAGAAGTGTCTGTTCAGGTCCTTGGCCCATTTGTTGATTGGGTTATTTGTTGTCTTATTGTCCAATTTTTTGAGTTCTTTGTAAACTCTGGATATTAAGGCTCTATCTGAAGTGTGGGGGGTAAAAATTTGTTCCCATGATGTAGGCTCCCGATTTACTTCTCTTATTGTTTCTCTTGCTGTGAAAAAACTTTTTAGTTTAAGTAAGTCCCATTTGTTGATTCTTGCTATTAACTCTTGTGCTATGGGTGTCCTGTTAAGGAATTTGGAGCCTGATCCCACAATATGTAGATCGTAGCCAACTTTTTCTTCTATCATACGCAGAGTCTCTGATTTGATATCAAGGTCCTTGATCCATTTTGCGCTAATTTTTGTGCATGGTGAGAGGAGGGGATTCAGTTTCATTTTGTTGCATATGGATTTCCAGTTTTCCCAACACCATTTGTTGAAAATGCTATCCTTCCTCCATTGCATGCTTTTAGCCCCTTTATCGAATATAAGATAGTTGTAACTTTGTGGATTAGTCTCTGTATCCTCTATTCTGTACCATTGGTCTACCCGCCTGTTTTGGTACCAGTACCATGCTGTTTTTGAAACTATTGCTTCTTGGGCTATTCCCTGAAGACCTTAAAAGAGCGTACTACAGGGATACGGCCACATCGATGTTCATAGCAGCACAATTCACAATAGCTAGACTGTGGAACCAACCCAGATGCCCTTCAATGGATGAATGGATTAAAAAAATGTGGCATTTATACACTATGGAGTATTACACAGCACTAAAAAATGACAAAATCATGGAATTTGCAGGGAAATGGATGGCACTAGAGCAGATTATGCTCAGTGAAGCTAGCCAATCCCTAAAAAACAAATACCAAATGTCTTCTTTGATATAATGAGAGCAACTAAGAATAGAGTAGGGAGGAAGAGCAGGAAGAAAAGATTGACATTAAACAGAGGCACGAGATGGGAGGGAAAGAGAGAGAAAAGTGGAATTGCATGGAAATGGAAAGAGACCCTCATTGTTATAAAAAACTACATAAAAGAGGTTGTGAGGGGAATTGGAAGAAAAATAAGGAGAGAAATGAATTACAGTAGATGGGATAGAAAGAAAAGATGGGGGGGAGGGGGATAGTAGAGGATAGGAAAGGTAGCAGAATACATCAGTCACTAGTATGGCATTATGTAAAAATGTGAATGTGTAACCTATGTGATTCTGCAATCTGTATTTGGGGTAAAAATGGGAGTTCATAACTCACTTGAAACTATTGTTCGAAGTATGATATGTCAAGAGCTTTGTAATGTTGTGAACAACCAATAAAAAAAAAAAAAGAAAAAAAAATTATTGAGACATATATGGAAAATATGCATTTAGATAGAATTGATATAAGTTTGCCTTTATTATTTATTGTACTACCAACAAGAAATATTCCTACAGGAGTATTTTGGCAGGAAGGTCCATTATTGTGGATACATTTATCTTATTCTCCTAACACTATTCTTACTAGGTATCCTGAGGCTGTAGGACAATTAATACTCAAAGGTATAAGAGCAGCAAAGGCAGTGTTTGGAATTTCTCCCAATAAAATTATTACTCCATATACTATGGAGCAAATTGATGAGTTAGCTAATGAATTAAATACTTGGGCAATAATCATGTGTTAATCGAATGTTTCATTTGATAATCATTTACCATCTAATCCTTTGTTGTCTTTTTGGTCAGAAAGACATATGTATCCGAAAAATGTACCTAAGCCTAAGGTACTTTGGAAAGATATTCTAACAGGACAATGGAAAGGTCCCGACCCAGTTATTGTCTGGAGTCAGGGTTCCGTTTGTGTGTTCCCACAGGGAGAACAGCAGCTGATTTGGATTCCAGAGAGGTTAACCAAAACAATTTCTACAGAAAAAGAAGATGATTTGACTGAAATCCATAACAGCTGAAATCCAGAGCTCCAGCTTGGCTATTCTTACATCTGCGACAGTGATTAACCACGGTGCCTTTTTTTCAATATCTATTTTATTATTGCATTTTTCCCACATCGTAAAGTTCTATTTTATTTTTTGAGCTCATACAAACCTAGGTTAATGTTTTTCTGATCAGTTTTGTTTTTTGACTGTTTTTTATTTTTTGACTGTGGAGTTTTTAAACATTGCAATGGAGATTTTACCTAGGTAAAGCTACAAGGCCGTTATTATTGTCTTATGTGTTGTATGTTATGTCTGCACTGTTTTGTGTTGCATGTCAGTATGTGTGTATGTCCATATTTTTATATGAAAAGCGCTCATGAAAAAATGGATCCGAATTTTCTTTTTTTTATTCACGTGATTTAAGTGGTTTAATTTAAATTAGTTAAACAGCTGTTAATGATTGCTTTCAAAGGTGATTAACAGATCTGTTTGCTTACTATTGTTTTTAAAGGTGATTAACAGATCTGTTTGTTTACTTTCACTTTTCCTTTTCATCATATTTAATAATTCTGTTCAGGATAATGTCTCTTTAACATCATTGCCAGAATTCCCATCTCCATCCCAGTGCCGGTGAAGACAAAGAAAACCAAACTACAGCTTCTATGATAGCTACCACAGTAAACTGTATAAACTGATGCATCAATGAATATAACTCAACAAGTAATGCTCAATCAAGGACTTGATTTACTTTGGGAGGAAATGGACATATTGATAGACTCTTCCACTTTGAACTGCCTGCAGAACCTGACTGGACTATTTATCAGTTGCATGCATTGTGAACTATCGTCTGGTGCAGCGAATGGTGGTAATGCTGGCATATTTTTGCTGATGGTGTCACCAGTGATGCAATTTCCTTGCCAGCGCACCCCATGTTAATTGTGGTAATGCTGGCATTTTTGCTGATGGTGTCACCAGTGATGCAATTTTTCCAAAGGAGCTGTCAATTGGCTTGGTGTCGTGGCATTTCTGTATCTTCCTCCCTTCTACTAGTGATGGTCTAAAATTTGGGGGCCAACAGAGGTGAGGCAAGAACCTCACCCCCCCACTGGCACCAAGGTTAAATTTGGGGGCCAACAGAGGTGAGGCAAGAACCTCACCCCCCCACTGGTGCTTAGGCCTATCCACAAGCATGGCTGAATGCTGGACCGGTAGTCAGCGACGGGTTGATCTGATTGCAGTGGATTCAACCTAAGACAGGGGAATGACGCCTAGAGGTCAGTTCATCCGATGACGGGTAAGAACCATATGTTGAATTGGACAACCTACCAGGCACGGTCCTAAGCCGCATTGCTTGTTGTTTAATTAATCAGAAGGGGGGAGATGCTGAGGGCCATTACCAAGTAGGAATGACGCATCGAAATTTCCTTGCCAAGTGTACCCCATGCTGCTTAGAGGACATTTGATGGAACATTGCATGCATGCTTTAATAAGGTGACCTTGCTCAAGGACCAAGGTGGATTCGGGTTTAGAGCTGATCAGGTTTGAGGAAGTAACCAGCTCCTTGAGTTTAAGGCGTTGCCAGTTTAAGATAATGGGTTTTAGGGAAGTTGGAAGTTGAAGATTATTGCTGGGATTAGGGTGTTCCTGCTGCTTGTTCCCATTGAGTTCTCGTGAGATTAAAATGGGATTTGGAGATAGCCTCGTGGAGTAGGTGAATTGTGCGGGAGACGGTAGAACGCGATTGTCCCTGGACCTGTGTGGAGGTGGTGTGAGAGCTGGAATAAAGAATTGCTGTTTGAATCTACAAAGCTGTGTGGTGGCTCGTGATTCTGGTGCCAAGCCGAGACATTGGCCTTTGGCATGTTCTAATTAAGCCCTTGCAATTGAACTTTCTTGTTATTTAAGTTAAAGTCCAGTTCCACTTTTATTTCCTGCCACACCAGGACAAAGGAGTTTGCTTGAATATTAGAAATGCTTCTAAATGTCATTTTAATAAAGTTGTTTTACATATTTAAAAACTCAGTTGAAAGAAAACTTGGTGGCACAGGCCATAACCCCTGTGGCACAGAAGAATTATACATGGATACCATGAGTTCAAAGCTACCATCAGCTAAAGCAAGGCACTAAGCAACTAAGTGAGACCCTCTCTCTAAATAAATACGAAAAAGGACTGGGGATGTATCTCAGTGCCCCTGAGTTAAATACTTGGTACAAAAAAAGAAGAAAAAGGAAACAAATTCAATTGAGGACAAATACATTAAAGAAACAAACAACAACAACAACAACAAAAAAAAAACCCTTAATTATGGACAAATTAACTACACTATTGTGAGGATGGCCTTATGCCTGGCCTAAAAAAACTCCATTTTAAAAACTTCAGTTTGAAACATGCATTCTCACCAGGCATGCCTAAAGAAGCCCTGCAGTATTGCCCACAGACATAAACAAATCACTTCCTCTCACCTTGATAAACAGAGTGAGGCCTCTGGCAGGTTATCCTCACCTAATAAGAGGAAAGGGTGAGAAGACCAAGGTGCAGACCACCAGACCAGATGTTTCTGGCCCTAGAGTAAATGATGTCATGGAAAAATCTGGTGGTAACTAACAAGGATTGAAAAAAGGGTGAAAAAGCTTCAAAATTTAGTATAAAGAGTAGAGCAAATGAACAGATGTTCAGCCAGCTCAATAAAAAATGCACTTGAGCTGGGGAGGCTGATGAGGACTTGGAATGACATCTCATCACTTCTCATCATTTGTATTATCCTCACCACTCTTAAGCTCTACAGGCACACATTAGTGAGAGGGAGAAAGGTAAAAGATTATGTGATGTTCTTCTCATGTGATGAAAACTTAATTTCAGTGGGGAGAAACCCAATGGGGAAAATAAAACCAAGAGGCAAGATCTCCCACACACCCAAAATATATATTTCATGACTAAAAATTTTATCAAAATTACTTTAAAATTTCATTTCACTTTTGTGCTGTCTGGTCTTATGAGAAAGCAAATTTTATTTTAAACTTCTAAGCAATGTCCTAAGGCATTAATATTTTCCCAGAGGGAAAAACAATATAATGCATTCGTATAATTTAAAAATTTCTAGTTTTCATAATAAAAATTAAGAAGGACAGCTTAAATCAATTTAATAACTTAAACCACTATATCCAAAATATTATTATTTTTGAAAATATAAATTGACTAATAAATGTATTTTTCAAGCTTCATCCTAAAATTCACTCTTGACCTCTCAGGGATATCTATGTTTACCACAGCTATATTTCATGTTTGAGATCTACCCTGACCTCAGCAAGGTGAAAAAAAATGGACAACTCAGTTCTGTGTCATAGGTTATGGAATAAACATACCAAACAACATTCTTTCAGGGCCAAAGAACAGGAGAGACTCTGCACTTTGAGACATAAGCCATCTACAACTCAGAAGTGTACAAAAGTGGAAACTGTTTCTCACAGGATTCTGGGCACAGATCCATTTTCATTTTAGATATCATACTTTAACCAAAAGAGATTGGTATCACTGGAGAGAAGACTCTAGGTCATCAGATCATCAGTAACCCAGAAACTAGAGTCTAAACATTTAAAAAAATTTATTTTGCAGTTTTGTCTTTAGCCTAATGCAGGGTTGTGATTTCAATTTTCTTCTTTAGTATGGGGTACTCTGAGAATACCATCAAATAGTAAAGGCATAGAAGTCTACACATTTTTCCATATAATTCAATAAAGCCTGTCAAAAGATTAAAGTTTAAATTTAAATTAATAAAAATTTAACCAGTACCCATAAGGCACAATATGTTTTTCACATAACTTCTGTTCCATATGTGATTGAATCTTGGCATTCAGCCCATGTTTAGTGAATTAGATATCTATCACTGAATAAGAAGAAACCATATAAAAATTATTGTCTCAAGTGTGGGCTTATCATCAATTAAGCCTGGGTTCATATGGGATATTTTTAGTGCATTAGATGAAAGTTGGTAAGGTTACTGAACTTCAGAGGGAGATATGGTTGCCAAAAAAAGCACCCGTCTTCTCAGAATCAAATAAATTAAAGTGGGCTCATTCTCATGGAAGTGACAGTGTTTTGAAATTAAAAACAAAGTATTCAGTGTGTTTCCTGACTAACACACTTTCTTTTTTTTTTTGAGGGAGAGAGAGAGAGAGAGAGAGAGAGAGAGAGAGAGAGAGAGAATTTTTAATATTTATTTTTTAGTTCTCAGCGGACAAAACATCTTTGTTGTTATGTGGTGCTGAGGATCGAACCGGGGCCGCATGCATGCCAGGAGAGTGCACTACAGCTTGAGCCACATCCCCAGCCCCAACTAACAACTTTCATAGTCACAGATTTAAATAAGTCACACACAAAAAATAAGAGCTCAGATCTAAAATTTGGGAAATATACTCTGCACTTTGGCTACAAGGGGAGTAAAAACACATTGTCAACTTTATGTGTACAGATAGGGCTAAAGAATTGCTAATACGTTGACACTCGGTATCATTCTGCTTTTTGTAATAAATGAGGTTTACATAGCTGTTCAGTGTGAAAGAATATTTAAAAGGTCTCCTGAATATTAAGCAACTTTACTGGAATTCAGGATCAATTCTCTGTGACCCCAAAGCCACAACTCACATCCTCTAGACTACATGAATTATCAGTCTTTCATTATTGTCTTAGAAGTTAGATAGTGGCACAAAAAAGCAGAATTTTTTTGTACCAAAAACTGGACTCAGAACAGTTTATCACAAATCACATCTCCAGCCCATTTGTTTTTAAAGACAAGCCAAGTTCTCACTAAGATGCTTAAGGCCCCACTGAGTTGCTGAGTCTAGCCTTGAACTAAAAATCCTTCTTCCTCAGCCTTTTGAGTCACTGAAATTACAGACATGCATTACAATATTGGCTATTGTTTTCTGGTTTATGAATAGGCAAAATTGAAATGATATGCAGAGAAGCAGCTGTTATAATCACCCCTTTATTAATTCTGGCTTATTTCCTAAGGTTTAAATATTGAAACCCATATTTCAATGTATACTGAAGGTAACATTATATATTATAGTCAACAGTCTGTTGATCTTCATTTTATCCAGACAATTTTTTATTGCCTAAACTTTGATTTAATTTGAAAATGTTACTCAATATATTTGAACTTCTGGTTTTTCTTCTGGCATTATTAGGATACTAGGTTCAAACCATACAGCCTATGGAAAATAATATTGTGATTATAGCTAAAGAGAAGACAATATGATAAATAAAATTTTAAACTCATGAGGATGAGGTATTTTCTTTATTTTTATGTAACCTTAGTGAATAAGATACAGAGTATACAGCCAAACCTTAAATCTTACAAAGCAGGCTCTAACTCTAGTTAATAAAGAAAAATATCAAATACAAAAAGTTGTGTTGCAAAATCATATAGCAGTTGGTTTGTTATCAGTAGCACAGGAATGGGTTTCTGCCATATAATATCAGTATGATTTCAATACATATGATATCTTTAGATACAGCTACACAAGAGTTGATCAATGATAAGTTGCAAGAATGATGAACTTGTTTAGATACCATCTGTAGATTGCTTTTAGTAATCCTAGACAGGGGATTGTGTTCTAGTCATATCACAATACAGAATATTTTTTGAGGCCTGTGGATATAGAGCTCTTACCTCCTTGCTAATAGATCATTGCAGAAGACTTCAGGTGTATAGATTTTTTGATGATGAAACCTATAAGAGTGGATCATTGGAAAGGCCAAACATGGCTATAGCTACTCTGTTGTTGATGCTTTCAAAATGTTACTGTTATTATTATGGTGATGATTATTATTAGTATTATTATCATTTATTTAAGTAATGAATACCTTGATTAGGTGTATACATTCATTGTCATAAACATTTTCTTCTGAGCATGTGTTCACTATGTAAAATATTGATCATGCACATTTGTTTCCTGGTCTATATATGAAAGGGCCTATGGAATGATGCAGGATCCTGAGGGCTGAATGCTCTGGGATACCTGGGAGCTATTGTTACCTGTGCATAAGCATGACTACACTGCCAACTCTTCCTCACATCTCTCAATTGCTAGAGACCAAAATTTTACATCCTGGGTCTCAACACCCACACAGCAACTCACATAGTCTTTAGGATATTTGCAGGTGAGAGATATCTCAGTCCTGATAGATTAATGGAGATTCTTAGGGGAGTAGTGGCAACTATGGACATGAAGAAGCATACAACACAAGAGAGCAAGATTATTATTATTTGTCTGTAAGAATTTGAGATAAACAGCATTCTGTGTTGCACCTTAAGAATGGAGAGGTTAGCATTGTTCCTTACAGTAGAAGTTGTAAAATGCTCAATGCCATGAGGCATTTAAGGACAAAAAAGATCGAGTATGTTAGTATCTGGCCAGGCTTCCAGAGGGCTGTATTTTTAGCAAATAACCAAGGTCATAAACACTCATATTCAATCTATGTACTCAAGGTCAAAAACATTTGTTTCTGAGCATGCTCTTACATCAGTAAAATGTTGTTGATATGCCTTCTTTGTCTGACCTGCATCAAAAAAAAAGGTCTATTTAATAATTTGTGGGGCTGAGGGATAGAAGCTAGAGTTTGGTTATGGGCTATTGCTGCCTTCAAAAGTAGCATGCCTACCATCCCAAAAGTTCCTCACATCTTCATTCAACTGCTTGAGCCACAAACCTTGCTTTTTTGATATAAGCCCCTGCACAACAGCCACAGATGTGAAATCATTTTTAATTTGAGACTATCACAAATCCTCTGCTTTATGTAAGGAGTATTGTGTTGTTTTGTAGACATACTCCCAGATAAAATTCATATAGTGGAGATTTAGTATATTATTTATTTTAGATTACACATATGGCCTTAATGTTGTCTCACCCTCACTTTTTTAATTTAGTGCTTCATATTCTCCATTTACAAAACTTTTGTGATACAGATACGGTCTTTTTGTTGCAGTTTCCATAGCATCCTGCATTTTCATCATGACTGAAATGAAATATGCCTGTTTTCAAATTTCTCCTGATAAGAGATTTAAAAAATATTGCTTGTTCTTGATTTTTCAATTCAATTTTCAGCAATTTCCCTAGTTTATTTGAAATCCTTGCTATAAGCTTTAGACGTTTTTCTCAAACATATATTCCCCATTGAATAATAAGTTCATCAGGTGTAAAAAAAATTTTTTAAGAGAGAGTGAGAGTGAGAGTGAGAGAGAGAGAGAGAGAGAGAGAGAGAGAGAGAGAGAGAGAGAGAATTTCTTAATATTTATTTTTTAGTTTTCAGCGGACACAACATCTTTGTTTGTATGTGGTGCTGAGGATCGAACCTGGGCCGCACACATGCCAGGCGAACACACTACCACTTGAGCCACATCCCCAGCCCCAGATGTAAAAATTTTGTTTTTCTTTTTTTTATTGTTTCTTTTTTTAAGGGGAGAGTAATGAATACGTAACCCAGTTTTTCTAAACCCCTATATCACCAGGCTTTTTAAATTGTATTTTATTTTATTTTTAGTTTTCACACAAAGTCTTGCTTAGTTTCTTAGGGCCCTCTCATATTATTTAGGCTGAATTTTATTGTGATTCTTCTGTTTAAGTATCCCAAATCATTAAGATTGTTGACATGAGCCACATATGTGTGTAAACTCCCTCCCCTTTTTGAATAAATGTCACTACTTAAAAATAATGATGAATCATGACTTCTAAAGGAGGTAAGTTTTGCCTTTGTGTCAGGCATATTTGATCTTGATATGTGCTTAAAAATTGTGGGCACACAACAAAGCATCTTTGTAAGATCCTGTTTCAAAATAAAGAAAAAGAAAAGAAAAAAAATTGAGGATACAGCTCAGGAATATTAATTTTCTCAGTTTAACCATCAGCACTACACTCATATAAACACACACATTCACACACACACACACACACACACACACACACACACACACACAGTACTTGTGAAATTTTGAAAATATTTTTTGACACTGAACAGCCGTATAAACCTCATCTATTACAAAAGACAGAATTAGTGACATAATATCATGGGTCCTTTAGCCTTATCTGTGTACAGAAATTTGGTAATGCAATTTTACTCCTACTCTAGCCAAATGCAGAATGCATTCTACAAACTTTGGGTCAGGTCTCTTCTTTTTTTATGGCTTTTATAAAGTTGTGGCTATGAAAGAGTACTAGTCAGGTATCTATTCAGGAAATAATTTTTAATGTTTTTGCTTTTTCTTTTAGAACACTGTCTCCTTGATGAGAACAAGCTCACCTTAATTTATTGGATTCTGAGATATCATGTGAAGAAGATTCAGGGTGCTTTATTTTGGCAGCCAGATCACCCTCTGAAGTTCAGTAATCTTAACAGCTAAACATATGCAGCAAAAATATTGCAGATGAATGCAGTTCAATCCAAATGTGAACTAGTAAGTTTTAGAGTGAATTCTTATACAGTTATAGAAAACAATATACCCACTGGAGGGACAATGTTAGGGTTTAATCATATGTGGTACAGTGAATATCTGGAAAACAGCAGATATCTTATATAAAGTATTTTAATTTCTTTTATTTAAGTTCATATCCCCAGCCCTGATCCTTAGTCTTTTAACAATGAAAATGGACCAGCTTGCATTTTGGACTTGATTATGGGCCCACTCAGCTTAGGTTGGAGGCAGTGCCTGAAGACTTGTCCAATAGTCTCTTATGTGCCATTCTTTTAATCATTTTGTAGGCTTTCTGTCATGGATCAGGAGCCCAAATTTCTGTGCTAAGAAGAAGCTGAAAACAAATCACAGGGAGAACTCTGAAAACTCTGAAAGCAAGAAAATGATAAGAGTGCCTTGTTATCTTGAGACTAGATAAGTAGGTTGTTTGAAGCTGGCAAGAGTGGCAATGGTGGAAAATGAAAATTGTGACTAGGTACTTATTGTGAGGGGGCAACAATTGTGATATATGCAGTACAGGAGAGAAAAAAATTTTCCATGCACTTCTGTCCCTTTCAATGCTTTACTCACTGAATTACTCAACATAATTTCACTCTATAGGTTCTTAATCAAGAAAACAACAATTCTTAATGCTAGGTACTGCAATAGACAGAATCCATTCACAGCTAACAATTATAAATTAATTCTAAGCACTGCAAAGCACACTTAATCATGACAGGCTAATTACAGACATTCCCTCTGCATGCTAAATTCAAAAGTCTCAAGCCTTAGGGTTTATGTCCAGCATATGCACACTCACTCAGACCAGGGTGATCAGAACAAAAACCAAGGCAGTGCTTTCCTGGTGTGGAGCAGATGACTGGTTAAGGAGAGGATGATAGGGAGAAGTTGCAGCTCTCACCAGGGTCCAGACAAGGGCAGAGAGTTGGAGAGTGCTGAGTATTATGCAGAGGATCAGGAAATGAAGACAAGTAATGGGATGTCAGGTCCTCATCAGGCTTTGCAGCTCACGTGCATCCTTGGCTGGCCGAATCCTTGTTCATTAGTTCTATTATTTACATAAATTTTGGGCTTTTTGACCCCCCCCTTGCAATCTTCTTCAGCTATCACCAGGTTTCTGCTCTTTATTTACCCTGGGGTCAGAAACATCTTGTCTGGTGGTCTCCACCCTGATATTTTTGACTTTCTCTCTTATCAGGCTAGGAGAGCCTGCCAGGGGCTTCACTCTATTTATCTGGTTGAGGGGAAATAACTTGTTTGAGGTCATACTTGAGTGCTCCGTGTGTGTGCCTGGTGAGACTGCAGGTTTGAAACTAGAATTTTTAAAATAGAGTTGTGTAGGCTCAGGCCTAAGGCCATCTTCACAGGACTCCTCAGAGGGTCTCCGTGGCAGATAAACCTCTATCCTTCCCCCCTTACTAGTCTATTGAAGCTTGTATCAGCAGTTAAAAGCCTGGGCATTTTGTTCCATAATTGTATGGTGTTTTCAGCTTGTCTCTAAAGCCCTTTGTAGGCATCCATGTGCCATGAGTCCAGCATGTTCCCACATTGTGTTGTGAAGTCTGGGATAATTATCTGAAGAGAACCCCAACTTCATTTGTTGTTTCCATGCACAAGAGAGATTGTACTTTTAGAGCTTGTTATGAAGGGTTTTTTTTTTTTTTTGTGTGTGTGTGTGTGTGTTGTTTTCCTTTTGGTACCAGGAATTCAACACAGGGGTGTTCAGCCACTGAATCACATCCCCAGCCCTTTTTAAATATTTTTATATGGAGACAGGGTCACTTTGAGTTTCTTAGGGCCTCATTAAGTTGCTGATGCTGGATTTTAACTCAATGCTCCTCATGACTCCTGAGCTTTTTAAACGTAGGGGAAGCAGTATTACAAATTGAGAGAACAACAATATAAATTCCAGAACTTCAGCTTAGCTCTTCCTAGATCTGAGAATAAACCTCTAGTTTTCTAGCTCTCTGTTCACATATTCAAATCTATGGTTCTTTTCTAATAGTGAATTAATATAAAATTAATTAGTATAAAATAGAAGAGATAGTAAAATGACAGTGTAATCAAGATAATGAAACTCATTCTAACACAGCTGGAGGCTAACTGGAAGATATGTTAATGAGCACCATTAAGGCCTATTTCAAAGGTAAAAAACCTTAATGCCCACTTTTGGGAACACCTTCAACAAAGTCCTTTGTCCAGTGGTGAAGTTGCAAGAGAAAAGATATGTCACAGAAAAGATGAAAATGAACCCATATGGTAGTCAGGATGCCTATTTTAAAACCTATTTTAAATAAATTTTTTCATGTCTGCTGAAAAACATCTGTAAACTTTTAAGATAGCACACAAAAATGAGTTTATCTGGTATCATTCCCCATCCCACATGGTGGGAGTTCTATTTTGACTTGCTTAAATAAATAGATTTTATTCTTCAAAATTTGTGAGACAAGCACCCAATGCAATTGGCAAAGTGAGAAATTTTGTTTCATCTCAAAACTCCACTTTCAACATTATCAATGACTATTTTCCCATATTTTATTTCATTTTTCTTCAAGAACTAGAGAACATTTTCAAAAGATTTGATTTATCATCCGTGTAGGAATGGCGGAAAAGCTCCATAAACTCAACAATCAGAACTGTAGAGGCCTGTCACAGAAGAGAAGGGGGATGGGGGAAGAAGAGAGAGAGAAGGTGGAAGAGAGGGGGAGGGGGATGGGGAGAGAGAGAGGGAGAGGGTGTTGATATTTATGAGCTCAATGGGGATGAGGAGGAGCATAGGGGAGTGGGCTCTTACTTCTTTATTGGCTGAGAGTTCACGCCACTTTGGGGATTTGGAGGTGTGCCATTGTGCCATTAAAAGTTCGCACCATTCAGTATCATGGACCTGAGCTCCTGGAAGAGAACTGCTCCAAGCACCATCTTTTTTTTAAGAGATACACACACACACACACACACACACACACACACACACACACACACAGAGAGAGAGAGAGAGAGAGAGAGAGAGAGAGAGAGAGAGAGAGAGAGAGAGATTTTTTATTTTATTTTATTTTAGTTTAGTTTTCAGCGGACACAACATCTTGTTTGTAGGTGGTGCTGAGGATGGAACCTGGGCTGCACACATGCTAGGTGAGTGCTCTACCACTTGTGCTACATTCCCAGCCTTTCCAGGCACCATCTTTACCAACAATCCGAGCTTTTTACATATGAATAAAGCAGAATAAAATTAGGTGACATTAAAAAGAATTAATCTCTTCTAAATGAGGTAATTTAGTTTATGTGTCCAAATAAAGGTCCTCAATTCATTTTGTTTTCATATGTAAGACCTTTTTATTAAAATGGCCCTGACCCATAGAAACATTCTAAACATTTCAGTGAACACCTTTCTCTGGTGTGGCAGGAAATTAAAAGTGGGATTAACTTAAATTTAAACTACATGAAAGATCAATCTCTCCTTTATTCCTTTTTTGTTTGTTTGTTTGTTTTTGTTTTTTTGTGGAACTGGGAATTAAACTCAGGGCCTCATACTTAGAATGCAAGCACTCTACCAGCTGAGCTATATCTCCAGTCCCATATTTTGGGAGGCAAAACCAGGGATTGAAGTCATGGGCACTCTACCACTGAGCCACATCCCTACCCTTATTTTTTATTTTTACTTAGAGAAAGGTTTTCACTGTGTTTCTTAGCTTCTCACCGTTGCTGAGACTGACTTCAAATTCAGGATCCTCCTATCTCAGCCTCTGAAGCAGCTGAGATTACAGACATAAACCACCATGCATGGCCAACTTCAATCTCAAAAACTAAAGTACACAGCAAATTAGGTCACAGGCTGTCAACAAATAGGTACACTATGTAAAAAACTATTTTTTAGTTGTTGATAGACCTTTATTTTATTTACTTATATGTAGTGCTTAGAATTAAGCCAAGTGCCAGACAAGTTAGCTACCACTGAGCCCCAGCCCCCTTGTACATATATATATATATATATTTTTTTATGGTGGATACTAGAGATTGAATTTAGGAACACTGGACTACTGAGACTCAGTCTCAGGGTTATTTTTTACTTCATTTAGAGATGAGGTTTCACTGAGTCATTTAGCACCTCACTTTTGCTAAGGCTGGCTTTGAAGTTTTTATCCTCTCATTTAAACACAAAGTCACACCTCCAGCCCCATTTTATTTTATTTTATTTTTTGTACCAGGGATTGAAGCCAGGGGCACTTAACCGCGGGCAACATCCCCAGCCCTATTTTGTATTATATTTAGAGACAGAGTCTCACTGAGTTGTCTAGGGTCTCACTTTGGCTGAGGGTGACTTTGAATTTACCATCTCCTTGCCTCATTTTCCCATTCTTCTGGGATTATGGTTGTGTGCACCTTGCCCAACACAGTTGTGTTGTTTTTGTTTGTTTGTTTATTTGTTTGCTTTAGTATTTACTCAGTTGCTGAAGCTGTCCTTGAATGTGAAATCTCACTGCTGAAATCTCCTGAGTCACTGAAATTACAGAAACAAATCACCATACCGGTTCTTTTCAGTTCATACAAAGGCAGAATTGGGATGTCAAACAGAAAGAAAGCTGTTAAAATCACCTCATCTATTATAAAAGGTACAATAATCATAAATGCCAACATGTAACAATTCTTCAGCTTCATTTATATACAGAAAGTAGATGATATGTTTTTACTCCTACTCTAGAAAAAAGTAGAATGTGTTTCCAAAACTTTGAATATGGTCTCTTATTATTTTTTATGAATTATGTAATGCTGTTTTCTATGAAAGAGTATCAGTCAGGTATCTGGTCAACAAACATTTGAATTTTTTTGTTTTTTCTGTCAGAACACTGTTACCTCCATGAGAATAAGCCCACAATAATTTTTTAATCATGAGTTATTTTGGGAAAAAAAATCAGGGTATTTTATTGACAGCCAGATTACACTGTAAAGTTCAGTGTATTTACCAACCATCAGCTAAAAATATGCAGCAAAGATTCCAGGTGAACTGAGCCTAAATTGACGACCATCCCAAATATGAGCTAATAAGTTTTAGAATGAGTTAATTAGTGATGAAAGGGTAAAGTTTCTAAGCTGGAAAGCTTGAATGTAAAAGATTAGGTATTATTAAGTTCCTCTGTTACACCCAGATTCTTGAGATAGTTAAGACAAGGCCCTACTGGCCATTTAGCCCAGAGCCCTGTGCAGTTGTCACAGGGCCCGAACCAATCAGTTTGAATGTGTAACCCGCTTAGGAATGACCAATCACCCCTGCCCGACCTGTTCCCACCAATGAATGTGCTAATCACGTCTCAGAGTTGTTGTTCAATTTTCCTGCGCCTCATGATGATTTGTTCTGATGTATGCAAAGTCCACCACCCTCTCCAGAAAGTGTACTTAAGCTCTGCTTGACCTGTGTTCTGGGCTTTGGGCTGCTCTCCCTTCTTTAGTGAGCACGGGGTCCCAGCGCGCTGGAATGGATCCCCAATAAATCCCCTTTTGCCAATTGCATGGAGCCAGTCTCTTGTGTGGTCTCCTTCTCTGATGCTCCGCTGGACCCTACCATTGACAGATAATTAGTTAATTTTTTCACTATAGGCTGGATGCCAGTATTCAATCACATGATGTGCAGAGGTTGTATGAAAAACAGCAATCATCTTATAGACACTGATTTATTTTTTCTTCATTAAAATTTTCTTGACTCTCTTAATAAACTGTATTGAACTATAGAAAAATATTAATAGATATATATGCCTTTAATTGTGAAAATATTCTCCCAGTACCTTATAAATTTGGTATGAATATTAGCATAATTATAAAAGCCAAATATCTCAATCCTGCCTCTAGCGTCAAGGTAAAATTGCAAATAAGTTTCCCTTTAATGTATTTATATTGTAGAGTCTGGGCTACTGAAACATCTGAAGACCTGGCACCTTCTGTGATACCAATTCTTTATGTTTACCATGTGAGATCTGAAATGGGAATGAATCTGTTTTTAGAATCTAGTGAGAAATAATGCCCACATTTGTACAGTTCTGGGTTGGAGCTGCCAGCTATCTCAATGTGCACTGTCTCTCCTGTTCTTTGGCCCTGTTGAGAATATGTCCAGGAAGTGTATTCCATCACCTAGGACATAAAAAATGAGTGGTTCAGGCCTTTCATCTTGCTGATGTCAATGAATCCATAGCTCTCAATGTGAAATTTGGATACAGTAAACTGAGATATGCCTGAGACTTCAGGTAAATAGTGAATATTAAGATGCTTTTCTAAAAGTGCATGTATGTATTAATGAATTCATAGTGTCAAACCATGATAATATATTGAATATAGAGTTTTTAGTTACAATTTGTTTAAACTCTTATTTTCTTCTTCTCCTTCTCCTCCTTTTTCCTCCTCCTCTTCCTCCTCCTCCTTTTTTTTCATTTAAGGACAGAGTCTTACTGAGTTTCTTAGTGCCTTACGTTTTGCTGAAGATAACATTGAACTCACAGTTCTCCTGCAACCACCTCCTGAGCCACTTGGATTACAGGTGTATGTCACTGTGCCTAACTTTTGTTTCTCATTTTTAATTTGAATAGAAAAAACTTTAAAATTATACTTGTGAGTCTCTTTTTAGGGGTGAGAGATATGGGGACCTTGATGCCTAAGGAAATTGCTAATGAGTTTAAACCTCAAGGTGTTTTTCATAAGATAAGAGAACAGAAAAGTTAAATAAAAATTTAAAATAACTGTGATATCATTTCCATAAATAAAAATATATACATATTTATTCACAAATTGCTTTAACCTTATATACAGTGATAACTGTCAATGCACTTCTGTCTGGGTTAGGTCCTACTATTGGAAAGAAATTCTCCCTGAAAGTAAATCAACCCAAAGCATTTAATGCAATTCACAGCCACTCAAAATAATAATAAGAAGAAGGGTAGGGGGATTCTAGAATTGTGATGCACACCTGTAATATAAGTAACTTAAAAAAGCATCAAAGGAAAAATTTATACTCTCTCTCTCTCTCTCTCTCTCTCTCTATATATATATATATATATATATATATATATATATATATATATATATATATATATATATATATACACAAGTAGTGAGGGTACACAAGTCTAAGACACAGTCCTTTTTTTTTTGAATTTTTATTTGTTGCTGTAGGTTGATATAATATCATTATTAGTTTGTTTCTTGTTTTTTTTTAATGTGCTGCTGAGTGTTCAACCCAGTACCTCACACATAATAGAAAAGCACTCTACCAGAAGATTCTGACCCCTTTTTTCTTTGACATTGAGGGCCTGCTATCCTCTCATGTTTTTAATTGCTGGACTCAGCAGTTTAGGTGTGCTTCTTTTCACATTTTGATACCATTGTCAGCAGATCCAAGATCTTAAATTAGATAGTCCTTAATACAAAGTTTCTCATTTTGACTTCTTAGTTAAATATTAGTTTTCAAGTACAGGTAGATGCAAACTATTATTGAATTAAATCGTTTTTATTTGATTTTCTTTACAAAAGTCTTTTTTTTTCTTTTCTTAGGTCACTATGTTCTCAGGTTAGAGTATTAACAGGAGATGCTTTCAGTTCATGGGAAATATAATTTTTCTTTAAATAACAAAAAATCTATCGTTGATTTTAATGGTTTTAATGGAGGGAAAAATGATTTGTTGAGACACATAAGGAAAATTGACAATATTAACATCATGTTTAGAATAGACTAGAAAGAAATCATAATTAATAAAAGAATAAGTGCACATCATCCAGAAAGATTTTTAAAAATTTGAAAATGCCTTTCCCCCATAAGCCTGCAGAACCATCATTTAATGATGATAGCAGCATAAAATATTTTAGGTTCTAAGGTGGAGACTAAAGAAAAAGAAAAATATTGATGGCTTCAGAAGTTCTTTTTCTCCTTATGAGTTGTTTTTAAATTTTTATTACTTTTAATTTGGTGGAGAGATACTAAAAAACTTCAATGGCCCAGAGAGAATTGCCCCACCTCTCCACCTCCTATGCCCTCCACCCATATTTCTTTTTTTTTCTCATTCCACGTTTGGACTCCTCCTCCCCCCAGTCCTTTTCCCAGTGACAGGACTTGGCAGCAGCCACTGCTGGAGAGGAGGAGGGAGGGATGGCCTTGCTCCCGAGCTCCCTCCTCTGCTCCAGAGCTCCAGTGGTCCATCTCTCTCGGCAAATGCTGAGATGAGGAGAAGGAGGGGGAGGGGTGGAGCAGGAAGAGGAGGAAGAGGAGGAGGGGAGGAGGAGGGGGAGGAGGAGAAGGAGGAAGAGGAGTGGGGGAGGAGGAGGAGGGGAGTGTGGAGCAGGAGGAGTTGCTGACAGGAGGAGTTATAACATGGGAACTTGGTGGCAGCAACCTCAGCTACAGCTTTGGCGGCAAAGGTCAGCGCCCTGGGCAGCTGGCACCTGACGGAGGGTAACCTGAGCCAGTCACCGTGCCTTCCTCTGGGGCTGCGAGGGCAGGGCGGGTGGGAGGTAGGCGGGGCTCCGGGTCCCCACCCCTGGCTGTGAGTGCCTGCGTGGAGCCCGGAGGATCTGAGCGCCCCCAAGAGGGTTGTTTCTGGGTGCGGGCACTGCCGCCCCAGTGTCCGGAAAAGGGGAGTTGCATCTCGGAGGCGCCAAGGAGCTGGGGAGTTGGGGTTTGGGGTGGGGAGGCGGGAAGCGCGGGGGAGAAGCGGAGTCCCGGGAAAGAAAGGAGGCCTCCAGCGCCTTGGGAGAATTCGGGAGACGAGTCCTGGAGCGCGACGCGGGGGGAGGCTGCAGCCCCCGGTGCAGGCCAGAGGTGAGCGCCGAGGCGGGGTGGAGGGGAGCGCAGGCTCCGCCCGCACTGGAGAAGCGAGCCGCCCAGACTGGTGCGGTGTTGGAGACAGCCTAGGCTCCAGCTCTCCCGAGGGCAGCGAGGGGAGGCAGGGGTGCTGGGGGTGTGTGAAGGTGAAGCGGAGTTTCAGAGGCGGCCACCGGCTGAGCCTGTAGGAGGAGGAGGGGAGCCCCGCCCCACAGGCGGCTGCCCTTGTCAGCGCCACAGTAGGGGACAAGGGGCGCCTCACAACTTGGGCTGACAGGAAGGCACTGCAGCGGGCAGGGCCCCGGAGGCTCAGGCAGAGCAGGCCAGGCCTCAGATGGGAGCCTGGCCAGCAGTGGTGGGGGCCGGGAGCCAGGGGCGGGGAGCCAGAGCCAGGGGCGAGGGTTGGGGGCGAGGCCTCAGAGGCGCCCAGCTCGCTCCCCCTTGACTTAACTTTCTGGGTGGGCATGTGTGCCAGAGGTGCGCTGGGGCCAGCTGGGGAAGGAGGAGTCCACCCATATTTCAGCTCAAAATTGTATTTATGGAGTTCTTGATGTCTAAAAAACTTTGCTTTATGAAAAGAACCAACTACTCTCAACTTTTATTCATTGTAACTAAATTATTTCTTTGTACACGGAATAAAAAAAGAAATTATTAAATTTATTTGAAGACATTCGAATAACATTTGGTTATGCAGTCTGCCTATTTTAATATGACTTGCAAAATTGAAAACTGCAGAGGAATTCAAAGTCAATAGAAAAATCTCTAAACTTTTTTAAGGACATTCATCTCAAAATGTGGTTTAAAATTAGGCACTTCACCATCTGACACAGGAAGAGAAAGATAAGAAACCAAATAAAATACTAGCAAAGTCTGACAGAAACTCTCTTTCCAAAATTAGACTTATTAATCTTCACATGAGAGACTCCATTTTCTACAGAGGGCTTATTTTTTTAATATACAAGACCCCCTCTCCTCCCCACTGAACTTAGAAAATTACACTGGTTTCTTGGGGCTTCTGCCCAAGTTTCTTCCTTATGAACCACTGACATTTCTGCAAACCTCCTCTAAATATTGTGAGAGATAGAAGTGGCTTTTTATTTGGAAAAGTAGTTGTGATTTAGGATTATCAGTGAAACCCCTTGGGGCTTTATTGAATCATGTCAACAGCTGTCAGTAATAATATGTACTTTGCTGGTCACAACATAATGTATTGATATGTATAAAACAATGTTATAAACTAGAAAAAAATATGGTTTTTTTATAATTTATATGAAGTCTTATGAATAATACAGAGTTCTTTGTGAGCATTATGTTGCTGTAGATAATAAATTTACCCTGTTCTCTGACCTGCCAAGAGAGTTGTAAAGCAGAATATATTGGTTCACCTTTGTGATAATAAACAATTTTAGTATGTCAGTAGGTTCTAGATACATTTACTTCTGAGGTCTTAAAGAATAGTTTGCTCTAAATGGTTCTTGGAGTGTTTTTACTGGCTCTGACTCTCCTGGGTAATGTTTCAGTGAGTGATATGATCAGATAACAAGTGGCACTATTTCTCAAGTATTGATATTGTTATATCTCCTGTACTTTTATTGCCTGGAGTAGCTGATTTTTTCTTAACTGGATCTGTAGTTCTTTGTATGTATTTTTAATATGATTTTTAAAAAGTTGTTTATAGACTTGTGTACATTTTCTAAGTGATATCACCCTTCTTTCTCAGTTATTTTTGCATGGATCAGCAATCAATAAGTCCTTACTGTTCTTGTTTTATCTTCTTGACAGAATACAGACACCCTTATAGGAAATATTTCTCTTGAAACTGAAATATTGATCAATTCATCACCTCTTCATGTGTTCCAAATGGTAAAAAGACATCTGCATTGGTAGCAAATCATAATTGATTATATAAATTTAATTTAGAGTAACATGTTTACATAAACTTTGTGAGAATAGCCAAGCTTTCTGTGTTTATTAATTTCTCCTACAATAACAGTAAGGTTGGTGATTTTTGCATAGGAAGAAAAACTCTGATATTCAATCATTCTTTTGGGTGATAACATACAACTGAATTTTTAACATGTTGTAATTTCCTCACAGGATAAAAAAAGAAGAAATACATTTATAAGCAGCACTTTATTGAAGGTAATAGCTTTGCTACAAGGGGTGAAGGATTTCATTTTGTTCTTATTTTCTTAAAACTGCATAGACTAATTCTGAGAAAGTACTTAAGCACTTTTTAAATTTATATACATTTTTGGATGTTGATGGGTCTTTGTTTTGTTTATATGCAGTGCTTAGATAAAATCCTGTGCCTCAAACATGCTAAGCAAGTGTTCTACCATTGAGTCACAATCCCAGCTCCAGACACAAACCCAGGTCTTTCAGCCCCTTCTTGATGTGTAGAATTTCTCACCTATGCCTCTGCTGTCTTGATCTAAGTATCCATACATTTACCTCACACTGATACAGTGATTTGATGCACATACACAATACCATTTACTGCAACAAAACAGCATGGTTCATAACTTAAATCAATTTTAAGCATTCAAGCTAATTAGAGTCATAAAGCTATAAGAATAGGGCCTTTTAATCCACTGGTATATTAACCTATTTAAGGTGGTTGTGATTTTTATACCAAAAAATCCTGAAGTAGTCCTGAAGAATATTTGGATTGAAACAGGTGAAAAATAATGGTTGAGGCCCACTGCTCTTTTGTGTTTCACTAATATTAATGCAGAGATCATTAGGAGCAGCACACTAGCTGAGCTGAATAAAGATGGCCAATTTCAAACAAAATAATAATTTATATAATACAGGACCTCTTAGATCACATCAGGTTGACTCCTTTAGAAAGCAAATGTGTAAGCCATGCAGCTCACAAGACATGACATGGATCATCCACATTCCACATGGCTTCTGAGGCCTCTGTTTGGCAGCAGAAGACCCTCAACACTGGCTCCCACAAAAGATATTCCTGCAGCCCAATATTGGGATTAGAAAATTGTAGTAAACTATGGTGAAAGCAATTTTGAAGACAGATGCCTTCTGTTTGTTTCCAGAAAAAAACAGTAAGGAAAATATGAGTGAAAAAGTCCTTTTCCATGAACTCCTATTTGTTTTGCTTTGTGAGCATACCCTATAGAAGAAAATAGAATTCTGACTGTGAGGGGAAATTCTGACTGTGGACCTCCAGTGATTGTTATAGAAGAATAGGAAATGTTGACACCAAGGGTATGCTATCAAATACTTAGCATAGGACTGCATACTTCTTTGAGACAAGGCTCTGTGGTAAATAGAAAATGCTGGTAAAATCTTTTCTTTTGGTTTCATGAAGCCTAGAGTTTTATTTGATGTTTGAGATTCATTGTGCTTTGAAATATAATCTTCATAGCATCCCTGCCATAGGTTTATATGAAAGGTGATTTAGCGTACTGTGGTGGGCTAACATCCATTGCTTCTTTTTATGGGAAACATATTCAACTAAAAGATAAAAATGGCCAATACTCTTTAATAAGGAATTTTATTCATCATTGAGTGGAGGCTTCCTTAAAATGCTTTTAATCAAACACATCTTTTTTTTAGAGAGAGAGAGAGAGAGAGAGAGAGAGAGAGAGAGAGAGAGAGAGATTTAATATTTATTTTTTTAGTTTTTGGTGGATACAACATCTTTATTTGTATGTGGTGCTGAGGATCGAACCCAGGGCCGTGTGCATGCCAGGCGAGCATGCTACTGCTTGAGCCACATCCCCAGCCCCCTCAAACACACCTTTTATTTAAAATATAGAAATAACTGGCTTTACAAAGCCAGTTATGTAAAAAAAATTCAGACACTTTAAAATAAACAGATCACTCACATTATATTTTCTACAAAAATATTTTATTTACCATTATATTTAGAAAAATATAAAAGAATCAAATTATTTCACATACATATAAAAGTTAACCTTAGATAAAACATATATACATTTATACATAGTGTTCTAGAGTGTACATGCACATACATATTCTAAAACATATAAAAAATTTCATCAACTTGGAGAAAAATTCCAGGAAGTATCTAGTATTGATATTATTTAATAAACTTTCATGAATAAGTAATTACAAAATCATGTCTAAACTTGTGAGAAGTAGTTTCATATGTTATCTTTATCCCAAGAAAATAAGTTTTTAGAGATTTATCAGAGGATAAATAATCTTCATTCCTCACAGTCTTATCATGCATTCACTACTTTTCTTATTTTTAGCATGGATTCTCTAGTACTTTAAGACTTCTTTCTTCATTTGTATATTTAGTTTTCCACTTCTGCCTATTTTGTTTTACTTTCTTAATCACTCTTTGTATTCTGTTTTTCTCTCTCTCACTCAAAGAATAGATTTAAATGAATAATATATTACTTTTTTAATAAATGAATATATTTTAGTTGCTTCAAAAGTATTTGCTTTTTTTCATAATGTTACACTTATTCTTGAGTATTACAAACTCCACAATGGAATATATAAAACATTTCAACATATATAAACATGCTTTTTTATTTTTGTATTTAAATATTTTTTTAAAGAGAGAGTGAGAGAGGAAGAGAGAGAAAGACAGAGAGAGAATTTTAATATTTATTTTTTAGTTATCGGTGGACACAACATCTTTGTTTGTATGTGGTGCTGAGAATCGAACCCGGGCCGTACGCATGCCAGGCGAGCGCGCTACCACTTGAGCCATATCCCCAGCCCCTGTATTTAAATATTTTATTTTCTCTGAATTTGCTCACAATTTTTTATAACATAATTTTTAGATTTTATTCTAATTTGTTATAAAAGACAGTAGAATGCATTGTAGTTCATATTACACAAATAGAGTACAATTTTTCATATCTCTTGTACACAACAGAGTCACACAATTCATGTCTTCATACATGTACTTAGAGTAATGACATCCATCTCATTCCACCACTTTCCTATCCCCATGCTCCCTTTCTTCCCCTTCCTCCCCACTGCCTTATCTATAGTTTGTCTATTCCTCCCATGCTTCTCTCTCCTTTCCATTACCTATCAGCAATTTTATGTCAGACAAAACTTTCAACATTTGGTTTGGGGGGATTGGCTTACTTCACTTAGCATAATATTCTTCAGCTCCATTCATTTACCTGCTTATGCCATGATTTCATTCTCTTTAATGATGAGCATTATCCCATTTTGTACACAAAGAACATTTTCTTTATCAATTCATATACTGAAGGGCATCACAGCATACTACAAGAATGCAGGTACAACAATGTTTATAGTAGCACAATTTAAAAAATGATTTTAACTATCAGATTATAAATGCTTTTTCTAAAAATCTGATATAAAGATATAAAAACTCTACATGGTTTTTATTGAACATTGTGGATGTTGAAGGTGTTGAATATTTTCTTATATATTTGTCATCAGAAATACTATTATTTCTACTAATAAAATGTTTCTAAAATGAAAATATTAAATAGAGAAGCCAATAAAGTAATAGCCTTGCCTCATAATGTATTAGGTGTAAGACTTTGTGAATATTATAGTATTTTTAGGTGTAAAACCTTAGCTATATTTCATTTGAATCTTAGCTTTTCTCACTTAGTAACTCTGGGACTCTCATTTTGATTATCTGTCAATCATTAATAATTGCTCTCAGATTTTTCTGGAAAATTTGAACATTCCCAATATTATTTTCTTTTTCTTTTAAAAAAATATTTATTTATTTATTTATTTATTTATTTTTTAAAGAGAGAGAGAGAGAGAATTTTAATTTTTTTTTTTAGTTTTTGGTGGACACAACATCTTTGTATGTGGTGCTGAGGATCGAACCCAGGCCGCACGCATGCCAGGCAAGCGCGCTAACGCTTGAGCCACATCCCCAGCCCTGTTTTCTTTACTTATGTGTTATAAAAGAATTTTTCAGAGTTTTCTAAAGTAAAGTAGCCCTGAAAAGAAGCAAGTGCTCTATACAATGTAGACATGTGGTGGTCATAACTTTTGAGATCAGAACTACATGAAGCTTGGTTTGTATACTCAATCAATTCAAGTTTTTTAAAAAAGGGATAAGACAATGTTTTTATACCATGAAGAAGACCTCATAGCAGGACAGCTAGACACTGCAGTCACTTATCTCCATGAAGTCCCAATATCACATCCACTTATCACATCCACCACATTTGCAAAAAGATATCTCATTACATCAAAACTGGTATATGAGATGTAACCTCACTAAAAGTCTCACCAAGCACAAAAATTTTGAGCACCATACATTGGAGGGAGAAAGCCAGTACCAGATCAAACAGAAACTGCTTGCATTAAGACCTGTAACCACCTTGGTGATGTAGCTGAACACAAAATCAAAGCATGAGTATTGGGGTTTAGAGGTAAGTGTGCAAAAGGCTTAATTGTTCTAAGGCAAGGAAGCAATGTAAACCATAATTATAAGTCACAATTTTAAACAAAATGACAGAAAAACAGGCAAAAGTACAAAATTAAACAACAGGATAGAGTTTTTAATTCATAATAGAAGACTTGACAATCCTTACCAAAGGGGTGAAGATATCCAGAAATTTTCCTTTATGAAGATAATTTGTGGAAAGAGGGAGTTTTTTCTTTCTGAAGAAAATTTTGGCAGAAAGTATAGAATAAGAGAAGGAATAGCAAAAGCACAGAAGTCACAGAAGGAAACTAGAGTCTAGTAAGATGTTCAGTTATAGGGTTGGGAATACAACTCAGTTGATAGAGTGCTGGCCTCACATGCACAAGGTCCTGGGTTTAAATCCCCAGTACCACCAAAAAAAGTTCAGTTACAAATTTTTATTGTGTTTATTATGATGTCATTTAGAATTATTATTAGTATTATTATTTAAATCAGGAATTGAGCCCACAGGTGCTTAACTAATGAGCCAAACCCCAGCTCTTTCTTTTCTTTTCTTTTCTTTTTTTTTTTTTTGTTTTGTTTTTTGAGACTGAATCTTGCAGAATTTTTGAGACTGGCTTTGAGTTTGCAATTCTCATGCCTTAATCTCTAGAGCCAATCAAGACTACAGGCATTCGCCACCATGCCCACCTTGGAATTTTTTTTAAGTTATTTTATTTTTATATATCAGAACTTCATCTGACAATTATTGTATTTTCTTTTGCTAATGTTTTGAATAGAATCTGTACCTTATGCCCCAAATAACCTAAAAACTCACTCTTTATGTAAATATGATATCATCTTGGCATGAGTGCAATGACTCTACAGTACTTGAAGGGACTCCCTAAGTATGGTCAAGCATAATGTCAAATTTTTGATATTTTTCTATAAGAAATTTGGAAAAGAATGTGGCACATTAAATGTATATTCTAATAAAATTAAAAAGCCTTGAAAAATATGTCCCAGATACTTGTGCTTTAATTCATTAGGAGTAATGTTTTAGACTGTGTAGTTGAAAAAATAAATGTTGTTTAGAACTCCACACCTCATTGATTTATTTAATCAATATTTATTTCCAACTCCAAAAGGTCTAAAGTGAACAAAATCTAATGGTCAGGCAGGTCTACTGGGTGGCTTACATCTGAGATAGTTCTCAGAACTCTGGGGTTCCTGCATTTCATGGGTTTCATGAATCATTTTTTCTCTACAATTTGTTAGTATCACAAGAGTGCTTGTTTTCATCAAAAATATCCACCTTAGTCTCCCAGACTTTAGAAATCTTCGCTTTGTGATGGTGTGCTGTGGGAGAGGCATTAGCTTTCAGAATCAGTTTCAGTCTTCAGCACACTTGCTTGTGCTACTTGCCATCTTGAAGGATTTTTCCAGCATAAAGTATGCTTAGATAGTTATTTTGTGTATGGATAAATACTTAAATTTTATTTAACTTGCCTCTTGGCTGAGTCACGTCTCTTAACCAGTGATGAATTTCTATTAATAATTTTAAATGAATAAAAAATGAAAAGGCATATTTAATAGGAGAAAATTATAAGTAAAAATAGAATGAGCCATTATGCCTTCATTAAGATTCCCGAATGAGAAAGAAAATTAATGTATTTTAAATATTTGTAATTTAAAATTATTGTACTTAAAATATTATAGCAAATACGGTAACTTTAAAACTGTTTGTTTATCTTAATATATATGATTGAAACTTTATAAATTAAAGATTATTTTTTCAAACCTGAACTCAATAAATCACACCTCACCAGGTGCAAAACTCAAAAATGAAGGCAGATAATTTGTATATTAAGAACAAGATTAAACATTTTTTAAAAAAATAGATGGCTATTAAAAAACTTGGAAGATAATGTTGAAAAGATTCTTCAGAATGAAAACAGAAGTTTGGACAAGGAGATTAAATTTTCCTAACATGATTCTAAAATGAGAGAAATGAGATATGGAAAAGGGGAGATAGAACATGAAAAAATAAAATTCCCTACTGCTTAGTGGGAATGTGAATCTTCAAAGAATTTAAAGTCTTTCCACAAAGTAAAAAGTGATTATAAATAAAGGTGCCAAACCCACAGTTGTCCTTGAGTTACCACCAGTCTCCATGTCTAAAGACACAGGAGAAGTTCTTTCAAGTTTTTTGAGATAAGGTTTAAAACTAAACATCCAAGCCAGTCAACCTTTCTTTAAACTAGGAGCTAAACATAAAGACCATGGTGTCTACACAGACTTTATATCCTGTGATATTACTGTGTCTGTGTTTTAAACAATTTCATCTGTTGCTTTATGAATTTTTAAAAATGATTCTATTCTGTAATGGAGTCCTTTGTAAATTACCTGATTAATGTTGAATAAGAAAAAGTTATCTACCATATCTAGAATATGGTGAAAGGCATTAAAATTAATTAATCTAGAGAACTAGAAGTAAAAGTGTCCCAGAAATGAATGTAAATTTTCTAGTTTACATTTAACTTCTGGATTCTTACCATGTATCCATTAAAATGTAAGATTTGAAGAAAAATATTTTTAAGACAGTATGTACTAGTTCTTTGTCTTGGCTAAGGGAAGTCAGACCTCTTAAGACCAATTCCATTTCTCTTTTATATAGCCCTAAATGCTGTGTGGTCCTGCACTGGCTTTGGCCTTGTTTTTCAGTTCCTACTCTTCTGTAGCACTTTTTGTTCTGACATTATTTAAATAGTGCTCTCATTCTGGGTGGTTCTACACATTCTGTATTATGAGCAACAAGTACAGGGTGATCATTAATTATTGAAGAAATACGAAGGCAAATTACTTGTAAAAATAGATAAAGAGAGCTAATTATTTTCTTTAACTTTTTTAAGACCTAAATATAATTACTCAAAAACTTGTTCTTTTTTTTTTTTTTTTTTTTTGATGTCACAGTGGAAAGACATGAGAGAGACACATGGACAGACACAGGGGATGTATAAAATTTTCTGAGGTTAAACCTTGTTGTGCACACCCATTTCTCAAGTATTTGCTTAAAATTCTGACTTCTTTTCTCTAATATATAAAACCATTAAGATTTGGTAAATTAGAATGCTTATTGGTTTTGACTTTAATCAAAATTGATTCTGATATTTTCTTGCAAAGAATTAATTTATTTCATGACACTCAGATTTTTGAGGCTTACTTAATATTCTGATCATCTTTTTCTTATGCTTGCATTACTCAGAGACAGAATTGCTGTACTCTTTCATATGTATTTCTTAAGAGTAAAAACTTCAGAGTATTTTTTCGGCTATCAAAAGTATTTTAAATTAATCTCATGGTAAAACAACTCTAAATACTCCTTTCTATGTTTTTACATTTTCAAATTGAGGTTTTCTTTTCTTTTCTTTTAAAGAGAGAGAGAAAGAGAGAGAGAGAGAGAGAGAAAGAGAGAGAGAGAAAGAGAAAATTTTTTTTTAATATTTGATTTTTAAGTTTTTGGTGGACACAACATCTTTGTTTGTATGTGGTGCTGAAGATCGAACCCAGGCCTCACGCATGCCAGGCGAGTGTGCTACTGCTTGAGCCACATACCCAGTCCTCAAATTGAGGTTTTCTTCAGAGCATATTTTACTGAATATTTGTGTTTCACAATAACAAACTCAGAAATTTCAGTCACTAAAAGCCATTTATTTACTGATATATGTACAATTTGGATTTTTTATTTTGTGCAGCTACAATACTATTTGATAATAATATTTATGATGCTTTGCTGAGGGCCATTGCCAAGTAGGAATGACGCATCAAAATTTCCTTGCCAGCGTACCCCATGTTAAATGGACTTGCCTTGGAATTTCGCTGTTGACATTGCATGTAAGGTGACCCTGCTCAAGGACGAGGGTGGATCCAAATTTAAGGTGTATCCCGCAAGTTTGAGGAAGTATCCCCGCTCCTTGGGTTTAAGGCGTTCCCGGTTTAAGACAAGTTTAGGGCGTTCCTGGTTTAAGACAATATGGGTTTTAAGGAAGTTGGAGGTTGAAGATTATTGCTGCTGGGAATAGGGTGTTCCTGCTGCCTGAGTTCCCACTGAGTTCTCTGTGGAATTGAGAAAGTATATTTTGGGACGTGAATTGTGCGGCAGAACGTAGATTTCCCCAGAATGTGTTTGTACAGGGCCGGTGTGAGTTCGGGAATAAAGAATTGCTGTTTGAATCTACAAGGTGTGTGGTGGCTCGTGATTCTGTGCCCAGCCAAGACTGCGGCAATGCTTTCATGAACAAAAGTATATTACAAAAATAGATGTATTTCACTATACCTTAATAAAAATGGACATGTACATGTATCATTATTTAAATGTTTATTTTCATCTCTGTGTATATTTTACCAATATTATTATAAAATAAATCATATAACATTTATTAATTTATGTTTATTTGTTTGTAGCATATTTATTTATTATGTTATTGTTGTATACATATTGCTGGTTAATACATTCTTTTTTAAGAGAGAGAGAGAGAGAGAGAGAGAGAGAAGAGAGAGAGAATTTTAATATTTATTTTTTAGTTTTCGGCAGACACAACATCTTTGTATGTGGTGCTAAGGATCGAACCCGGGCTGCATGCATGCCAGGCAAGTGCGCTACTGCTTGAGCCACATCCCCAGCCCCAGGTTAATACATTCTTAAAAAGAAAATGCTATTTAATAACCATAGCAATGGTATATTAAAGAGCTTTTTAAACTACTCTTTTAATACATATTTTCTTTCATCTTTCTAAAATCTTCTAGAATATGTAAACTTATAAATATACACATTGAGTAACAAGAGATCCTATGGCAATAAGAGATATATCAAAGTGTCAAAACCTGATAAATTCAGTGCTAGAATTAACAGTTTTCCTGAATTGCAGGTCAATGATGTCTCTAATGCAGATAGTAAGCAAAATATTAAAATAACTAAATAAATGTAATTGAAATGATTCAGCAAACTATTTGGCATGACCATATATGTCCTCAATTTTAATCAAATATATATTAGATTTATTTATAATATATAGGTTAATTTATTCCTTTATGATCATTATCTCTTCTTTGAGAAATGACCTCTAGTAAACAGCCTCATTTGGCCTCAGGATGTGTGTACAGTAAGAAAAAAAGTCTCAAGAGTTCTCTCTATTATATTCATATTAACATATTCCCAAGGCCTTTCACATACTGGTCAGTCACACACAGCAAGCAATTTGAAAGTTCATGAAGTTTTGCAATATAACATCGTTATCCTTCCAAGCCATTTCTAAGAATTCTGTGTGATTTATTGAAAACATCAAAGAAAATGAATGTCTTTTTAAACCCAGAACTTGAAATGACACTGGACTCAAGAGATCGAGTTTATGAAGACAGGAATTATGTGTTATGGCTTCTGTTTATCTGCAGAAGAGCTGTCAAGGTGAAAGGGGTTGTGTGAGAATGGCCTTAGACCTGAGCCTAAGCAACTCCTGTAATTCCAGATTCATGAGACCCTAGTAGACCTCCAGGAGCTGAATCTGACGCAGTCACACAAGAGTGTTTATTGTAAGCTCAAGCCTGGACTCACAACCATTTCGGATACAGTGGTCCCAAAGAGTGAGTCTTGACCCTTAATTCATTGAGGATTAATAGATTTTGGGGGATATTGTATGCATCACAACATCACACAGCCAATCATTTCACATCACAGAAAAGTCAAACAACAACTCTTAGCACATTCATTGGCAGGAACAAGTTGTGTAAGGGTGATTGGTTAGTTCAAGTTGTGGATACATTTGAACTGATTGGTTTAGGCCATGACAGGTTGCAAGAGTGTTTATGATAAACTTGCCTAATCATGTTACCAATCAACAAAACTACTGGGAAGATCACTTGGTGTTTCAGGTATTTTCTGTGTCTCATGCTTTTTGTGGTAGCTAGGGGGTTGCTATGGGTCCTAACCTAGTGTAACTAATTCAGGATCACTTGGCATGGAAGATCTCTCTATTTATTTACAGACAAACAACTCAGCAGGGTGGGTATATGCCTAGGAGCACTCTGAGTTTTTCCATGGACAAGGGTAACTCACCCCTTTGGACAGGCTTTGCTCTGAGGTAGAGGCTGGTTTCTCAAAAATGAAGTCACATCAGTTTCTCACTCCATTTAAAAAACTCCATTTTGAAACCTGAGGTCATTATTAGAGGTCAATTTTCACCAGGCACACCCACAGAGCCCTCTAATATGGCCTCAGACAAATTACTTCCCCTCACCCTGATAAACTGAATAAAGTCTCTGGCAGGCTTTCCTCTCCTGATAAGAGTGAAAGGTGAGAATATAAGGATGGAAACCAGATATTTCTGACCTCAGGGTAAATGAGAAATCTGGTGGCACCTGATAATTACAAAGTGTGGTAAAAAATAAAAAATAAAAACAAAATTTAGTATAAAAAATAGAGCTAATAAACAGGGATTCAGCCAGCCCAAACAAGTATGTACTCCAGCTGGGGAGCCTGATGAGGACCTACACTGACATCCCATCACTTGCCATCATTCTCCTGATTCTCTGTGTGATCCTCACTGCTCTCAAACTCTACCGCCTTGTCTGGACCTTTGTGAGAGCTGCAACTTCTCCCTGTGACCGTCTCCTCAAATGGTCGTCCACTTCCCACCAGAAAAACCCTGTTTTGGTTTGGGACCTGATCACTGCTGTCTGAGTGAGTGTGCATCTGCAGGACATAAAGCCTATGGCTTGAGAGTTTTGAACTTAGCATTCAGAGGAAATGTCTGTCACTAGCCTGTCATGATTAAATCTGTTTTGCAATGTTCAGAATTAATCTAAAATTGTTTTCTGGGAATTAATTAATCTAGAATTTCTTGGTGTTATTTGATTAGCTCCACTGCAGTGCCTATCATTAAGGATTGTTGTTTTCTTCATTAGGAACCTATAGAGAAAAGTTGTATTAAGAATTTGAGTGAATAAAGAATTGAAAGGGGCAGAAACGCATGGACATTCTTTATTTCTCCCCTTTACTGCAATGTCACAAATTTGCTCCCTGGCAACATGTTATTATTTTTAAAGTATTAAATTTAGGAATTCTTATCACTGAAGATTATTATTATCTTCAATTCTAAATGTTGACTTTACTTTTGGCATTATCTCTGTCCTTTGACAATTATTGTTACTGCTGTTTACTGGTAATGAGGCCTTGCTTTCCCAATGCTGAAGTATAACACCAGAGAAGCACGTCAAGACAAGTTTAGAGTGGAAAGTTGAAGCTTTATTAAAGGACAGCAAAAAAGACTTGTCCCTGGAGGAAGAGGGGGATCCAATGAAGTAGTACCCCTTTCTCCACAGAAATGTCCACTTCACCATGGTTGATTTGGGGACTTTCAGCCAAAGAGTCTCTGCAAAAGAGTCCAATGTAGATCAACTTTCTATTTTTGTGTTGCCCTGTTTACTTGGCCACTGGCCAAGGTGGTGGACACCCCCTTACTATTTTCACAAATATATCCAGTATAGTACTTTGAAGAAATGTGCAAACAAGGCCTCTGGCCTTGAGCTGGGCTTCACAGAGATTTCTACAGGAAGAAGATTATATTTTTAACAGCTAGTACTTATTGAGATTTACTGCTATAGTTTGGATCCTATATATCTCCCAAAGGCTCATATGTTAAAGTCTTGGTCCCCAGCAAGAAACTGATGAGAGTGTGTGGAACCTTTGAAAGGTGAGCCCTCATGGGATTTCTTCTGGTCATTCATTGAGGGTGTGTCCTTGGAATGGGTAGCAGGGATCCAGTCTCTTCCTCTTCTTTGCTCTCTCTGTCCCAGCATTGAGATAGCTGGCTTGCTCTGCCATGCCCTTCTGCCATGATGTGCTTAACAGCAAGGGGGCCAGCTGATGGTGGACTGACCCTCCAAAATTGTGAGCCAGAGTAAAACTTTTTATAAACTCATTATCTTAGCTACTTGTCACAGTAGCAGAAAGCTGACCAACACATTCATTATGGGTTAATTATCTTTCTTTGTATTAGTTTTTTTTATTTATGTATGACAGTGGAATGCATTGAAATTCATATAACATATATAGAGCACGTTTTTTTCATATCTCTGGTTGTATACACAGTATATTCACACCATTCATGTCTTCATACATGTACTTGAAATAATAGTGTCCATCAAATTCTATCATCACTTTTAACCCCATGCCCCCTCCCTTCCCCTCCCACCCCTCTGCCCTATCTAAAGTTTGTCTGTTCCTCCAATGCTCTCCCTCCCTACCCCACTAAGAATCAGCCTCCTTATATCAAAGAAAACATTCAGAATTTGGATTTTTGGGATTGGCTAACTTCACTTAGCATTATTCTCCAACTCCATCCATTTACCTGCAAATGCCATAATTTTTTTCTCTTTTATTGCTGAGTAATATTTCATTGTGTATGTTTGCCACAGTTTTTAATCCATTTATCTACTGAAGGGCATCTAGGTTGGCTCCACATTTTAGCTATTGTGAATTGTGCTGCTATAAACATTGATGTGGCTGTGTTCCTGTAGTATGCTGTTTTTAAGTCCTTTGAGTATAGACCGAGGCGTGGGATAGCTGCGTCAGATGGTAGTTCCATTCCCAACTTTCCAAAGAATCTCCATACTGCTTTCCATATTGGCTAAAACAATTGCAGTCCCACCAGCAGTTTATTTTCTCCCACATCCTCGCCAACACTTATTGTTGTTTGTATCCATAATAGCTGCCATTCTGATTGGAGTGAGATGAAATCTTAGAGTACTTTTGATTTTTATGTCTCTAATTGCTAGCATTGATGAACATTTTTTTTAATATATTTGTTGATTGATTGTATAATATCTTCTGAGAAGTGTCTGTTCAGATCCTTTGCCCATTTATTGATTGGGTTGGTTATTTATTTATTTATTTATTTATTTATTTATTTATTTATTTATTTTAGTGTTTGGCTTTTTGAGTTGTTTATATACCCTAAAGATTAGTGCTGTGTCTGATATATGAGGTGTAAAGATTTGCTCCCAAGATGTACCCTCTCACAAATTGTTTCTTTGGCTGAAAAGAAACTTTTTAGTTTGAATCTTCCCATTTATTAATTCTTGATTTTAATTCTGGCACTAAAGGAGTCTTATTAAAGAAGTTGGGGCCTAATCCCACATGATGGAGATCAGGGCCTACTTTTCCTTCTATTAGATGCAGGTTCTCTGGTTCTATTCCCAGGTCCTTGATCTGTTTTGACTTGAGTTTTGTGCATGGTGAGAGATAGGGGTTTAGTTTCATTTTGCATGTGGATTTTCAGTTTTACCAGCACCATTTGTTGAAGAGTTTATCTTTTCTCCAGTGTGTGTTTTTGGAACTTTTTTCTAATATAAGATAATTGCAATTTTGTGGGTTAGTCTCTGTGCCCTCTATTCTGTACCATTGGTCTGCCAGTCTGTTTTGGTGCCAATACCATGCTGATTTTGTTACTATTGCTCTGTAGTATGGTTTAAGGTCTGGTATAGTGATGCCCCCTGCTTCACTCATCCTGCTAAAGATTGCTTTAGCTATTCTGGGTTTCTTATTTTAGCAGATGAATTTCATGATTGCTTTTTCTGTTTTTATGAGGAATGCCATTAGGATTTTGATTGGAATTGCATTAAATCTGTAAACTGCTTTTGGTAGTATGGTCATTTTGATAAAATATTAATTCTGCCTAACCTAGAGTGAGGTAGATCTTTCCATCTTCTAAGGCCTTCTTTGATTTCTTTCTTTAGGGTTCTATAATTTTCTTTATACAGATCTTTTACCTCTTTCCTTAAGTGGATTCCCAAGTTTTTTGGGTGTGTTCTGGGGTTTTTGTTTTGTTTTGTTTTTGTTTTATTTTTATTGTTAATGTTTTGAGCTTATTGTGAATGAGATAGTTTTTCTCATTTCCTTCTAGAGGCTTTGTCACTGATATACAGAAATGCTTTTGACTTATTAGTGTTGATTTTATATCCTGCTACATTTATTTACTAATTAGATGTAGAATCATATCATCATCAAATAATGCCAATTTGAGTTGTTTTCCTATATCTATCCCTTTGATTTCTTTCGTCTAATTGCTCTGGCCAGTGTTTCATGTACTGTGTTAAATAGAAGTGGTAAAAGAGGACATCCCTGTCTTGTTCCAGTTTTTAGATGGAATGCCTTCAATTTTTCTTCATTTAGAATGATGTTGGCCTGGGGCTTAGTGTAGAGAGCCTTTATGATGTTGAGATATGTTCCTGTTATCTTTAGTTTTTCTAGTCTATTGAACATGAAGTAGTGCTGTATTTTCTCATATGCTTTTTCTGCATCTATTGAGATGATTACATGATTCTTATCTTTAAGTCTATTGATGTGATGACTTACGTTTATTGATTTCTGTTGAACCAAACTTGCATCCCTGGGATGAATCCCACTTGATCATGATGCACAATCTTTTTGATATTTTTGTATTTCATTTGCCAGAATTTTATGAGAATTTTTGTATTTTGTTCATTAGAGATACTGGTCTGAAGTTTTCTTTTTTTGATATGTCTTTGCCTGGTTTTGGAATCAGGGTGATATTGGCCTCATAAAATGAGTTTGGAAGTGCTCCCTCTTTTTCTATTTCCTGAAATAAATTAAGAGTATTGGTATTAGTTCTTCTTTAAACGTCTTGTAGAACTTGGCTGTGTATCCATCCAGTCCTTGGCTTTTCTTGGTTGGTAGACTTCTGATGGTATCTTCTATTTCGTCATTTGAATTTTTTTTAAGAGAGAAAGAAAGAAAGAGAGAATTTTAATATTTATTTTTTAGTTCTCGGCGGACACAACATCTTTGTATATGGTGCTGAGGATCGAACCCGGGCCGCATGCAAGCCAGGCGAGCGCGTTACCACTTGAGCCACATCTCCAGCCTATCGTCATTTGAAATTGATCTGTTTAAATTGTGTATTTCATCCTGATTCAATTTAGGCAAATCATATGACTCTAGAAATTTGTCGATGCCTTTGAAGTTTTCTATTTTATTGGAGCACAAGTTTTCAACATCATTTCTGATTATCTTTCTGTATGTCTGTAGTGTCTGTCATGGTATTGGAAGGAAGGCTTCCTTTTTATAGGCCAGCCTTTACACAGACTTTTTAAAAATTTTTCAGGTATTGTCCTTCCTTACCCACTTTTTTGTTTTACACACTTAGTTTTACAAGTGCAAAAAAAATGCAGTGGGATTCCATAATGTTTACCAATAAAATTAAAAACTTAAAAGTATTATAACGCCCACTTTATTATCTTTTGCATGATTTTCACATTTTTAAAAGGATATTCAGTATTTATATTTTTCATTGTATTTTGCAGCTACTATTTATCATTTTATCACCTATTATTAGTTTATTTTCATTTTTTTGTTATTTTAAGTTAATGCATCTAGAATATCATCTAATTTTTCTTATATTTTGGATTTTTTAACAGCTTTCCACCAGTAGCATCTGTTAAAAATATGATTCTAGGACTGAAAATTCTTGAGAAATTGCTCTCATGACATACTATACTATAAACATGCTGTGGCAGCAGCCCCCAGTGACCTCCACGTTAACAAGTCCAGTGGATGCATCGTCCTGGACATCTCCATGATTCTGTTCACCACTCTCCCATTTTAAAGTCCTACTCCTTTAGCTGCTCTCTTGATTTTTCTTATGGGTTTGAATCTCTGCTCTGCCCTTATGATCTTTACCTATTTACCTAGCCTTTCAGAGTTTTAGTGTCCTTGTTGGCACAATTATGGTTACTTGTCTTATTCTTTGGATTAAATTGCACACAAAGCCACAAACGCAATGTCTGGTACATAGTATAATATGATAAATGTATCCTTTCATTTCTGTCTTTGGCTCCTTACTTTCTGCATAGATCTCTCTCATCTGAGGGGAAAACAAAGCACATGGTAACCTTTCCAGATAGGAAGGTCACGATGCCAGGTATGCTTCTAACAGAGTGGGCTGTTAGTCTTTCTAACAAGTCATAATTGTATAGTAAGATGTGGTTGTGAAATATGTTTGAGCTACACCAAGCTGAAAGTTTGGATTTTCTCTCACGGCTTCTCCTGGAGTGCTCTTGTTGTGGATGAAGCCCACAGATTGAAAAGCCAAAGCTCTCTGCTGCATAAGACACTTTCAGAGGTAAACTCAAAGGATAGTCTTAGTTTTTACACACCCCCTTCCTTTTTTTAATAGACTTTATTTTTTAGAGCAAGTTAGGTTTACAACAAAATTGAATAAAAGGTACAGAGAGTTCCCATATATCCCCTGCCCCTTTACAAGCCTAGCTTCCCCCATTCTCAGCCTCTCCCTGAAGAGAGATGTTAAAACTAATAAATCTACATTGGCACCGCAGTGTCACCAGAGTCTGTAATGCTGGTTTCACTCGCTGTTGCGTGTCCTGTGAGTTTGAACAAAAAGGTGATGGCATGTTTCCACCTTATAGTATCATGCAGAGCGGTTTCCTGGCTCAGAAATCCTATACCCATCTGTTCACCATTCCTTTTCCCCTCTAACTCCCTTTTAAAACCACTTAGTTTAGTCTATACAAAGCCAACTAAATTGAAACTTTATTATTACTATTATTATTATTATTATTATTATTATTATTATTATTTGTTCTAATTTGTAATATATAACAGCAGAATGCATTACAATTCAAATTACCCATATAGAGCACAATTGTTCATATCTCTGGTTGTACACAAGTAGAGTCACACCATTCCTGTCTTCATACATGTACTTCGGATAATGATGTCTATCTCATAAATTAAAACTTGTGTAGTCAGACTTCTGCAGAGCTAAATTAACCTGTTTGGGAGGGCAGTGACAAAAGTAGTATTTAATATGGCTAATTACTATTCCTTTCTCTTTTACATAGAAGATAACATTTACTAAAATCTAGTTATCAAATGAGTCAGACCCTACCCCAATAAAATGCATTGTATTTTTGGAGATTTTTCAACTCTCTTTTGAGTGCTTTTAATTTTTCTCTCTTTCTTTTTTTCTTTTTCTTTTTCTTTTTTTACAAATAAAGATTTTATACTCCTGTCTGCAGTTGTAGATGCATTGGATATACCTTATGCCTCCCCCAATTTACTTATTTAGAAACTTACCATTCACATGGAGTCATGAAGAGACCAATTTCTTACAGCATATTGCCTTCAGTCTCTCGTCTGTTGTATTTTTAGTATGATACACTTGATTTCATTCCCTTCTCTTGATCTCTTGTATCATTCAGCAAAGTAAATGAGAAAGATCATTGTGGCCTGGAGCTGCCATTGTTTCTGAGAAGCCAATGAAATGTGAAGTACCTTCTCCTGGTTGACCTGAAAATTTGCTCATTCATGAGACCACACTTGTTAATTTTTGAGATAATCAAAATTTGGTCCTCATCCTATAATAAATCACTTAAATTTAGAGGTCATTTAGAGAAAAATCTTAGACCTCGATTATGTATTTAATATTTATTGGCCTAAAAGTTGCAGTGTTTAGAGTTTTTACTGAAGATGTCATCATTTTTATTAGTTTCAAATATTGTTATCCCCTGCCTGGTAGGGCATCCTCTATTTCTGCTGTCCTCTTTGCCTTCTTTTTAGGGACCCTTGATTACGTTTCCTTTCCAAGAGTTTGTACTCTATATTAAAAATAATACACATGCATAAGATGTCACTTTTCCACATTACTTAATTCTGCTGGTGTAAGTTCTTGTTAATGTCAGCTCAGAAGTTGACCTTGCTTGGCCTGATATCTGTTGTTACTGTTTTTCTTCCTTCATTAGTCTCTTATCTTCCGTGTCCCTATCTGTTTCTCAGTATTTTTCCTTTTTCTCTTGGAAATGCTGGGGATTTACCCAGGGCTTCATGCATGCTAGGCAAGCGTTCTGCTGGTGACCCACATTCCCAGCCCTGTTTCTCAAAAAATAACAGAATCCCTTTTTATGTTGGACTGTCCATTGGTTACTATCCAGAAACATCTAGAAATCTTGATATCTTGACTCTGATATATTTCAAAGTTATGAACATACATTGTGTCAGTGTAAATCTTGCTGCTTGTTTGTAGCAGAGAGGCCTGATGCTATAAATACTTTGGCTTCTCAAACTCTTTGAACGAATGTGTTTACTCAGATACTCCCGTTAATTCACCCATGTAGGTCATAACATAGTTTGACTCCTCACATAGATTGCATTTAGTAACCCTAAGTGAATACTCATGTAATACTCAAGAGTTTACAATGTGATGTCACTTACATGCTTACAAGAGTGTCTTCTTACAGATTATTATCCCCTCCTTATGGTTGAAACTGGAGAGATATTATTTCTCACATTAAATAGAGTGTACAACTTGAACCCAAGGCTTCTGATTTCATTTGCCTTAGTTCATTGTGTTAGATCATGTCTCTCTGTGTTCAAATAAATGTTGTGATGGGTCACTTGGTTTTGCTTCCCAGTGATAGAGATTTTTAATTGTGTTAATTTACATATTATAGTTCTTGGTGGTCTTCAGTCTCCTGTTGACTGGAACTCCTATCCAGAATAGCCTCCAAGAGCTCTACTCTCTCCTCAGTTTTGTGGAACCTGACCTATTTTCCAAGGAACAGATGAAAGATTTTGTTGAACGTTACCGGGATATTGAAAAAGAGTTCAAATCAGGTTAATTTTCATTCAGCAAATTATCCCCAAGAGATCTTGACACAGAAACTTCCCTAATGCATAAGAGTTGTAGATTGAAGAGGAAGAGAATCAATAACCAGAGAATGCCTTCCAGGGAGAAAACCCACCACAGATATAAGGCAGATGATGGTCCCTCATGTGGTGTCCACTTGTCTGCTATCCATGGCTCTTACTTGTTTGTTACATGATTCTGCAGTGGGGCTTATTGGTTCACTTTTGGAAAAAGTAGAAAGTACCCACTGATATGTGGGCCTTTTTTAAAACCAACTTCTAATTTTCTTTCATTTTTTTTTCTCTTTGTGGTATTGGAGATTGAACCCAGGGGTGCTCTACCACAGGGATACATTACCAGTCCTTCTGTAAAAAATTGGAGACAGGGCCTTGCTCAGTTTCATAGGCTGGCCTTCAGCTTACCATCCTCATGCCTCAAGTTCATGTTACCATGTGGCTTCAACTTGTAATTTATAAAAATTATAGACTTTGTTAACTTTCCATGCCACTTGCCAGTGCAGAAAAGTAAGTGCATGCTATAGACCCAGACTACTGTTAAGAATTCTGCAACACTGAATTTCCTTTTAACCAGAAGTTTGAGATGATTGGGATGTGAAAGGGAAAAGGGAAGCCTTCATTCGTATAACCATAGCTTTTTCTTATACCTTTGCCACTCTGCGTTGTGAAACGTTCCCATAATATCTGAATACCCTAGGATGATTGTCCAAAACAGATGGCAGGAGACCACCCAGTGATTATGTGTGTGCTGGTTAATATGAGTTGCAGAGGGTTCTTATAGCAAAAATTCACAAACCACAGGGTAAAGATGACCTGCAAACCTGCTCTGATTGATTACTCCCATGTTTAGAGTTGTCAGATATGTGACATCTAATTACAAATGACAAGGGACACACTGGTACTGAAGAGCTATGAATTGTTTATCTGAATTTCAAATTTAACAGGTTGCTTGTATTTTTGTTTTATGTTTCTGGTTTTCCTACATGATGTATACTTCCAAATTAGTGTAGCTTTTGAAGTCTAGGAGGCCTGTAAAAGAACAAGGGATTAGAAGTTTTTAAAAATCTACTTTTAATGCTCACCATTTTCACATTCACCTGTGTGTCCTTGGATAAGTGGCCTGATTCTCTGAGCCTCACTTAACTGTCATAAACGTGGAGACAGTATTGCTCACCCTGCATTTCTAGGCTGTATGCTGATCAGTGAGATGAAATGAAGCATACCCTGGAAAACAGTGTCTTGAAAATGAGATTATTCCTAAGAAGAATCCAGTTTTTTGAGTGTTGTAGTTTGGGGATTAAAAGCCAGTAAACAAGTCCATAAGGAATAGGAAGAAACCAGGAAAGGGAGAAATGATTGGTCCTCTAATTATGGTGGTTCAGCTTATAATTTTTTGACTTTACTACTTTACAAAAGCAGCAACATTCAATAGAAACTGTACTTTTAATTTCAAATTTATATTGGTGTACCTATTTGTACCTATGTTTGCGGTACATATTTATACCTGTTGGTGTTTTGCATAGTGATCATTTAGGTCATTAGCATATCATATAGCAAAACCTTGATCATTTATTTATGGTGAGTATATTCAAAATGCTGGATTCTAACTGGTTTAAGATATAAAATGCATTATTGTTAGTTATATTAGAATGTTCAATATAATCATCAGGGAAATGCAAATCAGGAACACAATGGGAAACCTCCTCCCCCCCATTAGAATGGTTATCACAGACACCACACGCTGGAAAGGCTGTGGTAGAAGGGGAAATCTGAGACACCAGGGTGGGAATCGAGATGGTGCGGCCATCGTGAAAATCAGGATGGCATTTCCTCAGAAAACTAAATAGAACTGCTGTACAATTCAGCAATCCCATACTGGGTATATAGTTGAAGAAAGGGATCGAGAGTCAAGAGATGTCTGTGCTCCTGTGTTCATAGCAGCACTGTTCACAGTACCCAGAGTGTGGAGCTCACCTAGACGTCCATTAGCAGATAAAAAGGAAATGAGGTGTCAATACAGGATGGGATGCTCTTCAGCCATAAGAGGGCATGAGTTTCAGTCTTTTCCCAGGCTTGGGATAGGTTGTAAGGTACTGTCCTGTGAGGCGGGGTGGCAGCAGCGAGGCACGACTCCCCAGTGACTAAGGCGACCCTGAGGGTAAGTAACTGATACTACACAGTGCTCTGTGTTGTCAGTCGTTTAGTCACAGGCATTCAGCACATTACATAAAGTATTCACAGTTTTTCATAGAAGAGGCTTTGGGTTAGATTATTTTGCTGAGTGGACTAATGTAAGAGCTGAGCACATTTGAGGTAGGGTGGGCTGAGCTGTGGGGTTTGGTATGTTAGGTCTGTTAAAGGCACTTTTTTACGTATAAGATATTTTCAGTTTGTGATGGGTTTATAGGAATGTAATCCCTTTGTAAGTCCAGGAGCATCTGTAACTGTGAAAACTTACTGTACTGACCTAGAACACAGAATTAGCATGAAAATGAGGAAAGTGAGTTGCTCCATGTTCTCTAGTAGTTCGGCGCCTCTGCTGTATTTTTGTACCACACTCTTTTATGTTTTTTTCTTCCACAGCAAGTGAACTTCACAACCTCTTGCAGCCATTTCTGCTGAGGAGAGTGAAAGCATCGGTAGCTAAAGAACTTCCCAAGAAGACAGAAGTAGTGATATACCATGGCATGTCAGCATTGCAGAAAAAATACTACAAGGCTATTTTGATAAAAGACCTAGGTATTCAGAGGGCACTTGGTCCATTAAGAAACTAAATGGGGATGTGATTTTTGTGCAGAGAAATATTTTATGATTACACTCACTTTGTGTAGCAAGAATATAAGGTAGAATTTTGTATTCTGAATGATACGCCAATCACCTGACGTGGAACAATAGCAGTGTTAAGTGTAGCTCAGACTTGGTTGTTGCATGATGGAATTTCCCTTTTTTCTCTTGCATGGTTTTTCTTATGCCTGCAATATAGCAAACACTTTTAAGTGTCTACTCATGATTTTTATCCTCTATTTGTTTTTTCTCCCCTCTTAAAACCACAATGGCAGTTATAGAAGAAATTTTAGAAGTTTACAATTGTTTTAACAAAGCACTGCTAAGTTTACCTTGTAGATTTCCTTCTCAAAAAAAAGTGAGGAGTAAGAAAATCCCATATGGATATGATTTTAATTCTTAGTGAAATTCATTGCCATTTGGGAGGTTAGTATAAATTTGAGGGAAATACTATGAAATGAGTAAGGTTATGTTTGTGTTTTGTTTGTGTTTTGATTTGTTAGTCCCTTTTCATATCTATCTTTAAAATTTCAGATGTATTTGAAAATGAGATGGCAAGGAAAGTTAAACTTCAGAATATCTTATCCCAGCTTTGAAAGTGCGTGGATCACCCGTATTTGTTTGATGGTGAGCCAATGTCCTGTTTCCCCCCATTATTTTTCATTAGTAGTTCTGTAATCAAAATCATAGCTGGACTCTTCAACAGAACTGCTGCATTTATGTGTCTACTCTGCTCCTTCTCATTTTCTCTATATTGATGATATCTAGTGTTAATCATACTGAAGATTTCTTCACATGTCCCGTAATATCCCTTAAGCTGATTTCCTTTTTCTCTCTTAATGCAGGATCTATTGCATTTGCCTTGACTCTACTTTTCTAAAATCTAGAAATGTTTCTAAGCTTTTTTGGAGGGCAGGTAGCTTTTCTTTCTTTCATGATAGTAACAGTTGTGGAGAGGAAAACTGGCAGCTTTACAGAATGGTCATAATTGGGATTCATCTAACCCTTCTTCAGGATTGGATTTCCTTTTGTCTTGAGCCCCTTGGTCACTACGCCCAGTTCCCTGTGTTCTCTGTGATGCCCAGGCATTGTCATTTCACACTTCATTAACTTCTCAGATCCCTTGACACAGCAGATGGCTTTCTCCTTGGGACGCTCTTCACTCAGCTTCTGGGGTAGCAGTTTTTCCTGCCTTTCTTCCTGCCTGCATGCTCCTGCTCTGTGTCCTTTGCTCTCTTCTTTCATCCTAGTGACTTCTGTACATGTCCCTCTAAGTACTGCTCTTGTTGCCACAAATTTATGTGTAGTATTTCATTTTCATTCCCATTGGGGTTTTTGGATGCACTCTGATGGGCGATTCTCTGGTCCTGGGATTCCCTAGTGTAGAAAGATTGCAAAAGGTCTGCTGTACTTGTTTTAAGGAGTCTTTGCCAAGTACCATTAGGAGCTGTTTAAAAGTTTAACAGAACTTTAATCAAGTGCACATTAGAACTTTTTTTAAGGGAGAAGGGGCATTAGGAACATAGATTTTGAAGGACATCTTCCAGAATATTCTGACTGCTGCCTGTACCTTGAGGATCACTTTTATACACACCTAAGCCTATTTCTTGATTTCTTATCTAGAGTGAGAGCCTTAGAATTTTCTTTGTGGATCTTCTTGATATCTGGCATCTTCCTTTCCCTCAGTTTCGTAAAGAGTGAGTTTGTTTCTTAGATAAATATTTATTAGACTTTTTGGATGTGCCAGGCTCTGCAGTTGATATTAAGCAAATAATTAGAAAATTCCTTGAATAGGTGAGGCTGGAGGGCCTACTGCATTAGAAAGAGCTTGGGCTCTCTCTGTTGCCTACCTATTTGGTTTTCTACTCAAGAATTTTGCCCTGACTCAGGGCACATGATTAGGATTGGGCTCTCTGCTTTCAGGTGTGGAACCAGAGCCTTTTGAAGTTGGAGACCACCTGATTGAGGCTAGTGGGAAACTTCACCTGCTGGATAAGCTTCTGGCATTCCTGCATTCCAGGTAGGAATAGGTTGACATGTACTGCTCTCAGGGAGTGACTGGTTCAAACCTGAGTAATGAAGAACTTACTGATTCTTGAGACTGATTCAAGTTCCCTTTTTTAGAAGCCTGGAATTCAGGGCCTACTTTCTCTGCAACTGTACACCCCCCCCCATTCCATCTCATCCAACCCCACTCCTCCACTTTTATCCTTTCTTTCCTGAATTTCTACAGCATTTAGGATCCCAGTCCAGGACTTGGCAAGCCCTACCTTACTCTGCTACCTTGTTATCAGTGTATGGTCACCTCATCAGTCCAACTATGTTGGTTGCATCCACAAGGACGAGTCAACATTGAGCATGGTTCCCAGCTAGAATCAAAGCCAGCCTTGTCAAACCAACACCCAAGACACATTTTCAGGTGGAGTCTGCTTACTAAGAAGGCTACGCCATAAATGTAGTTACCTGACATACTAAGTCTTGGGAGGTGGGGGTTTGGGGGAACTACCAACCAGGATCATCCAGCAATGCTATCCTTCAGAATCAAAGAAATAAGACTTTCTCAGAACTGAGATAATTAAGACCAGCTGTACAAAAGATACTTAAGGGAGTCTTGTGCCCAGAAGTCAAAGAAAATTACTGTCATGAAAGTAAATCCTACTAGAAGAGTAAATACACAAATGAAAAACATTTTTATCAGTAAAGTAAGCCATCAAATCACAAAGATAAATGAGAGAAAGTAAAGAGCAAATAATATTCAAAACAACTAACAGGAATAAGCCTTTACCTATCAATGACCTTGAATGGAAAAAATTAAAAGATAGCTGGACTGAATAAATCAAAAAGCAAGATCCAATAACATGCTTCCTAAAAAGAATTCACAACTAAAAACATAAAATGAAAGAATGAAAAATGATATTCCAAGCAAAGGGAAACTTAAAGCTAGTAGAAGCAGTAGCTACATTTACATGTGATGAAATAGACTTTAAGATAAAAACTGTAAAGACAAAGTTACTAATAATAATCAAGGATTCAATAAGAAATGTGATAAACTTATGTATACCTAACATCAGAGAGACTAATACCATAACAGAGGGGAATTTCAATACCCCACTTTCGTCAGTGGACAATTCATCCAGCCCCTCCACCAAAAAATGAACAAACATCAGAGTTCAACTATATGTCAGAACATTCCATTCAACAGCTGCAAAGTACACATTCTTTTCATCAATTCATTGAGTTTTCTCTATAATACACAATATATTAAGCCCCAAAATAATTCTAAATAAAAATTTTAAGTGAAATTATATTCTGTATCCTTTCTGATTACCATGGGGAAAAAACTAGAGTCAGCAACAAAATTAATTTAGACACGAACACTGAACAACATACACTTGAATCAATAGTGGTTTGTCAAGGATAAAGGAAGAGAAACATTAAAATTTCTGGAAACAAAATGAAAACAGCATGCCAAAACTGATGGTATACAACAAAACCAGTATCCAGAGGGAACTTGATAGCAATAGTGCCTACATTAAAAAAGTTTTTTAAAAATTTCAACTAACCTTAAAATGCATCTCAATGATCTAGAAAAGCAAGAACAAACCAACCTCCAAATTAGAAGGAATGAAAGATCAGAGCAGAAATAAATGCAAAAGAGACTAAAAGGGCAATACAAAAGATCAATAAAATGAAGAGGTCATATTTTAAGAAGGTGAACAAAAGCAACAAACCTTTAGCTGAACTAACTAAGAAAAAAATAAGACCCAAATAAAATTAGACATTAAGCAAAAGAAGACATTAGCACAGAAATACAAAGGATCATTATGAGATTCTGATAAAAATAAATACGATATGCTAACATTTATAAATCTAATCTAGAAGAAATGGACAAATTTCTAGACACACATAACCTATCAAAATAAATCTGAGAACTCCACTTCTGGTTCACAGACAGCCACATCTTCTCCTCTTGTGCACATCCTCTTGTCTCTTGTGGTGCCAGCCATGCCGTCCCTAAGACATGATGGTGAGGGTCAGAGTAAATGTATTTGGCCACATTGGGTGCCTGGTCACCAGGGCTGCTTTCAAGTCTGGCGAAGTGGATATTGTTGCTATCAATGACCCCTTCATTGACCTCAACTACATGGTCTGTGTGTTCCAGTGTGTTTCCACCCGTGGTAAATTCAATGGCACAGTCAAGGCTGAATACAGGAAGCTTGTTATCAATGGAAAGTCCATTTCCAGAAGGAAGATGCTGCTAACATCAGATGGGGTGATGCTGGTGCTGAACCTATTGGGGAGTCCACTGATGTCTTCACCAGCATGGGGAAAGCTGGGATTAATTTCAAGGGTGGTGCTGAAAGGGTCATCTCTGCCTCTTCTGCTGATGCCCCCATGTTTGTGATGACCGTGAATCGTGAGATGTATGACAACTCCCCCAAGATCATCAGCAATGCCTCCTGTAGCACCCACCAACTGCTTAATCCCCTGGCCAAGGTCATCCATGACAACTCCAGAATTGTGGAAGGACTCAAGACCACAGTACTTGTCCCCACTACTAATCAGAAGACTGTAGATGGCCCCTCTGGGAAACTCTGGCATGATGATGTTGGAGCTTCCCAGAATATCCTCTCTGCATCCACTGGTGCTGCTAAGGCTGTAGGCAAGGTCATCCCTTAACTAAATGGGAAGCTTACTGGCATGGATTTTCGTGTGCCTACCCCAGTGTGTCAGTTGTAGATCTGACCTGTTGCCTGAAGAAAGCTGCAAGATTTGATGACATCAGGAAGGTGGTAAAGCAGGCATTAGAGGGCCCCTCAAGGACCGAGTTGTCTCCTATGACTTTAACAGTGATATCCACTCTGCCACCTTCAGTACTGAGGCTGGCATGGCCCTCAGTGATCACTTTGTCAAGCTTATTTCCTGGTATGACCATGAATTTGTCTACAGCAACAGGGTGGTGGATCTGATGGTCCACATGGCCTCCAAGGAGTAAGAGCCCATGGACCACCTGCCCCAGCAAGAACACAGAGAAAGAAATAGGCCCTCGGCTGTGGGGAATCCCTTGTTCCTAACTCAGTCCCTCAGCAAGAATCTCCCCTCTTCCCAATTTCCATCCCAGACACCCTGAAAAAGGGGGGAGGTTTAAGGAGCCCTACTTTCACCACCAATAAAGTCTACTGCACCTCCCAAAATTAAAAAAAAAATGAGGACATAAAAAACCTGAATAGGCTAATAACAAATAATGAGATTGAATCAGTACTGAAGTCTCCCAACAAAGAAACCTCAGGACTGGATGGCTTTATGATTGAATTTTGACAAACTTTTAAAAAAGAACTATAACCAATTCTCAGATTTTTCCATATGATTGGAAGGGAGGAAACATTTCCAAACTCTAGGAGGCAAGCATCATCCTGTTTTCAACAACAAATAAGAACACAACAAGAAGAAAGAAAGTTGTATAGACCAATATCCCTGATGAACAAGGTTCAGACAACCTCAACAGAGTACTAGCAAACAAGATTTAACAGCACATCAAAAAGATTATTTCCCCTGATCAAGGAGTTTTTTTCCCAAGGGTGCAAAGATGGTGTACATGTGCAAGTCAATAAGCAATCTATCATGTCAACAAAAGAAAGAATAAAAGCCATGTTATCTCAGTAGATGCAAAAAATAAGATTCAATATCCCTTCATGATAAAAGCCCTGATCAAATTAGGTATAGAAAGACTATAACTCAGCATAATAAAGGCTATCCACAACAAACCCTCCGCCTGCATTACAGTGAACCTGGGAAAGCTGAGTACAAGTCCTGTGTCAGGAACAAGACAGGAAGAGGGAGGGGGAGTGTGGCATGTGGAATACGACGGAGGCTGGTGTGGCTGTGGAGGCTTTCAGGAGATGTGTTCTAACCAGGCCTCTCCTACTTTCCCTTGGGTTCATGACTGCTTGCCATCTCCCTACAGAAATTGGACACAAGAGCCTGTATGTTCAAGGGATAAAGTCTGGGCAGGACAACACATTTTGGGGCCAACAGACTAGGAAAGAAAGCTCAGGTAGCTGCTCCTCTTCCTTTCCCCTTAAGTCCCTAGGACTGACAAATCAAGGAATTGACCCCTCCCAACGTTGTTTCTCTATTTGAGAATTCAAAAGTAAAGTTCAGGAATGGCTAGGTGGTGAGATTTTTTTAAGGAGTGTATGACCAGATGTGAGGTGTCTGAGGTTACCTGCTGTAGGATTTAACTCCCACCTCTATTAAATAAAGTTCACTGGTGCTGAGGATCTGGACATCTACCCTTTCCCAATACATATTACCAGTTAGACTAGTCAAACATCTTTGGGAATATTGCATATAACAGGACATCTGAGAATTAAAATATCTTTTTTTTTTTTAGAGGGAGAGAGAGAACTTTTTTTAATATTTATTTTTCAGTATTTGGCGGACACAGCATCTTTGTCTGTATGTGGTGCTGAGGATCGAACCCGGGCCGAACGCATGCCAGGCGAGCGCGCTACCACTTGAGCCACATCCCCAGCCCTTAAAATATCTTAATAGAAAAAATTAACAGAAAAGAAACAACTTTACAATTAAAGTACAGTAAAGACCTTTGGATAATTAGCAATATGATTTTTTAAATAACCAGATAAAAATGTCATTACGAAAAAAAGATAAGTAGTGAAATCTATAGGGCAGAATGTGTTAGATATTTTTAAAAATATAGATCATCCCAGAAGGAAATAAAAAAAGAAAGAAATTATAAAA
>NW_027523276.1:0-53257 GCF_052094955.1 Ictidomys tridecemlineatus
CACCCATAGCACAAGAGTTAATAACTAGAATCAACAAATGGGACTTACTCAAATTAAAAAGTTTTTTTCTCAGCAAAAGAAACAATAAGAGAGGTAAATAGGGAGCCTACATCCTGGGAACAAATCTTTACTCCTCACACTTCAGATAGAGCCCTAATATCCAGGATATACAAAGAACTCAAAAAAATTAGACAATAAGATAACAAATAATCCTATCAACAAATGGGCCAAGGACCTGAACAGACACTTCTCAGAGGAGGACATACAATCAATCAATAAGTACATGAAAAAATGCTCACCATCTTTAGCAGTCAGAGAAATGCAAATCAAAACCACCCTAAGATACCATTTCACTCCAGTAAGATTGGCAGCCATTATGAAGTCAAACAACAACAAGTGCTGGCGAGGATGTGGGGAAAAGGGTATACTTGTACACTGCTGGTGGGACTGCAAATTGGTGCAGCCAATTTGGAAAGCAGTATGGAGATTTCTTGGAAAACTAGGAATGGAACCACCATTTGACCCAGCTATTCCCCTTCTTGGTCTATTCTCTAAAGACCTAAAAAGAGCATGCTACAGGGACACTGCTACATCCATGTTCATAGCAGCACAATTCACAATAGCAAGACTGTGGAACCAACCTAGATGCCCTTCAATAGACGAATGGATTAAAAAAATGTGGCATTTATACACAATGGAGTACTACTCTGCATTAAAAAATGACAAAATCATAGAATTTGCAGGGAAATGGATGGCGTTAGAACAGATTATGCTAAGTGAAGCTAGCCAATCCCTAAAAAACAAATGCCAAATGTTTTCTTTGATATAAGGAGAGTAACTAAGAACAGAGTTGGGAGGAAGAGCATGAGAAGAAGATTAACATTAAACAGGGATGAGAGGTGGGAGGGAAAAGGAAAGAGAAGGGAAATTGCATGAAAATGGAAGGAGACCCTCAGAGTTATACAAAATTACATACAAGAGGAAGTGAGGGGAAAGGGAAAAAAACAAGGGGGAGAAATGAATTACAGTAGATGGGGTAGAGAGAGAAGATGGGAGGGGAGGGGAGGGGGATAGTAGAGGATAAGAAAGGCAGCAGAATACAACAGACACTAGTATAACAATATGTAAAATAGTGGATGTGTCACTGATGTGATGCTGCAATCTGTATAAGGGGTAAAAATGGGAGTTCATAATCCACTTGAATCAAAGTGTGAAATATGATATATCAAGAACTATGTAATGTTTTGAACCACCAACAATAAAAATTAAAGGAAAAAAAAATAAAATAAATTAAAATTGTTTCCTCAAAAAATAAAGTAAATATTTATTAATAAAAAAAAGAAAGAGAGAGAGAGAGAAAAAAAAACCCTCCAAAAACTTTATAATAAAATCTTTCAGGAGTGCAGAGGCAAGGCTATGTGGCAGAGGATAGCCAGGAATGGAGATGAAGGCAAATTTCTTGACTTGGGATGCTTTTGCAACACGGAAACAACAGGCTTACATTTGGACTGAAGAGGAGCCTGGAAGTTGAAAATTGGGGCCACTGACACATTAGAAGCTCTGGTAAAATTAAAAAATACAGAACCTTTCCTAGAGGAAGGTTAAGGAGCCTAGAGTGCATTCCTGGAGGAATAATGTGGAGAGGCAGTCAGGGTGGCCAGGCTCTGGCATTAGGGAGGAAAGAAGCACAGAAACACTGTGTTGCTACTCTTCAAGGATACTGCTGTGGCTTTAATTTGGGTTATGCGTATAAAGTATCTGTTTAAACTTGAAGTAAAAGTGACTCTTGATTTTTCAGTAATCCCCAAAGCTAGACACTATGTCCTTCCAGTGACCTTGTCCCTAGGATAGTGCTCTGTATCAGAGAAAAAAAATCATTGCTGGGTGTTGTCTCTCTTCTATAAATGGAAGCTGTAGATTTCAGGACTGTAAACCTAGTAACCTTTGCCTAATTAAAGGTACCCCATATTCCCATGGGTTTTACAGCCTTCAAAAGAACTCCTTCCCTAATCCTGAGTTGCCTTCTGGTTAACTTTGGAAATTTCTTCCTCCCCCCACCCCACCATCTTCTAATATCCAAGGAAAGTTAAATACTATAAAATTTGGCTCTGGTTATTTATCACCTGAAAAGATAACTACAAAGCAGAAAGGAAAACTTAGAATTGAATACAGACAGCATTCTTTCTAGAGCCCTTGGAAATGCCCCTTTATAGCATTCTTTACTTGATATTGACCGGGCACAATGTTCTGTACAGAACTAAGCCAACTTCCTCCCAAGGAGGATGCCTTTGACCAGAAGTTCTTGGTATTCAGAGTCATGTGCTTGCAGCCCCAAAGAACATCAGTCCTTCCTCCACTCTCTCTCTTCAGATGAATGCCCGAGCAGACAGGTTTTTCTCTAGGGGGATGTTTCACTTGTTTACGGAGTGTGATCTGGACCCCAAGGCACAGGATAAGGCAAATGAAATATTGAACATCAAGACATTACATCAGAATTATGCTACTTTTGGAAGGGTTTAGAAGATTAGCAGAGAATAGGCTAAGGCAAATCTACTACTGTGTTTTATATCCAGATACCAACACTAGGTAAAGACATATCAGGTTCACTGCCTATCTTTCCTGCCACCAACTAGTCTCATCTTACCACTTTGATGGGTTGTTTTATGACATACCGTTCATGTGGGCACATCTATGTATGTTCAAACACATCTCACAAGGATACCACAAGGCCTTTTTTTTGGGTAGATAGGATATCTAGGTAAGTAAAAAGAATAAAAGTGTTAAAGATATGATCATAGACCTAGTTTATATTACCAAACTGTACCTTTAATATCTGGTTTAAAGCAGTCTTCTCAGCAGAAATGGGTGTGTGCTTTTATTTGTGGAGCTAAATGCATCTGCCCAAATGACCTTCCTCAAATATAAATTCTAGTTGTTATTGCACAATAAAAAATGGCTGACATCATTTGAAAGAGTAGCTTCTAGAGCTTTGATAATGGAAATGTTCATTCTCAACAGGCCCCTTCTTACAAAAATAAATAAATACAAACAAATGAATAAGATTTGGGGACTATATATGTTTATGATTATGTCTATCGATTTTCAAACAATTTTGAAACATATTTGAATGATTCCATCTAAGGACACTCTACTAACATAAATATTTGGATAGAAGTGATGTTCTTCTGGCCTGCTTCAATCCCAGGATATTCTGAGTTAGGATTTATGAAAAGGAAGAGAATAAAAAATGTGGATTTCATCCTGGAATAACCTCCTTACAAAGAAAGCAGAACTCTGTGAACTAATAAATACTACTTTTACATTAGAAAAGGTCTTTTCCCCCTTTGTCTTTTAAATGTTTCTTTGGAAAAATATCTTAAACTCTCCTGAGTCTTTTTAATATTCCAACACTTACCCTAACATTTTGGCTCTTGTTGGTGATCATGACTTTGTTTGATTGTCTACAGTTCCAACCTAGGAAAAGACTTACCCAGGCAGAATGTAGTCAAAACTATGGAGAGGCTGCCTAGGTGGAGTTCAAGTTCATGCTCCTCATCTAGACAGGAAAGGAACTTGGCCTTGGTGATAAAGTCTTAGTGGGGAAAACTGCCCATATCTCATTTCTGTTCATTCTCCTAGATATCACTCTCCAATATATCTCTCTCTTTTGGTTCTGTTTTTTTTTCCTATTACTAACATTCTCCTAGACTATGATGTAACTGCCTGCTTATATTAAACAAATATATATATATATACACAATGTTTTTCTCACTGCCCCTTCCCTTTCTTAGTTTCCTCTCCTTTCTTCTTATTTTTTATTAAAGGCCCAAAGGAGACAATGGAGCCAGCCATGTAGATACCTGATAGAAAGATTTTCCTAAAAAAAAAAAAAAAAAAAAAGAGGGATAGCAAACTCAAAGCCAGAAGAGAAGTGTGGCCTGGCAGGGATGGATTGAGCAAAAACAAGAGTGTAGAAAAGATGAAGTTAGATAGTGAATCCTTCGAGACCTTTATTAACCACGTAAGGGCTTTGGATTTTGCTTTGAGTGAGGTGGGAATCCACTGCAGGATATAGGTCAGGTTTAACTTTCAGCTTTAAGAGGCCAGCCTATTTGTTGCAAATACATTATGTGCAACAAAGAGAGGTTCAAGAGTAGGAACCAATTGAAATAATCCTGGAAAAGGATGATGGTAATGTGGGCCAGGTTAAAGAAGATGAAAGAAGTATTTGGATTCGGGATATATTTTGAAAATAAAGCCAATGGGATTTACTAAGTGGTTTGATGTGCAGTGATGAGAGAAAGAGAGAAATTGAAGGTGAGTACAAAAATTTTGCATGAGAAACTAGAAGAAAGGTGTTGCCATTAATTGATAAGGGAAGAACAAGTTTGGAGCTCCATTTCTTTGAACATATTGTATTGAAACATATGTGGATGTGTGTGTGGATGTGTGTTTGTGTGTGTGTGTGTGTGTGTGTGTGTGAGAGAGAGAGAGAGAGAGAGAGAGAGAGAGAGAGAGAGAGAGAGAGAGAGAGAGAGAGAGGAGAGAGAGAGAGAGAGAGAGAGAGGAGAGAGGAGAGAGAGAGAGAGAAAGAGAGAAAAGGAGGTCCACGTATAGTAGTCCTATGTATCTAGGTGTTTTCATGGATTATATCCCATTACTGAATATCTCACTAGAATGGTAGAAGTCCGTCTGCTTTTCAAGGGAAAATGTCCAGAAAATAAATATGCAGTAAGGACTTTTGTTTTTCCTCCTACAAAGTGCACACATTCTTTGGCAGTGACCCAAGAACAGGTGGGTGGGTGTTTGTGTGTGAGTCTATGTGTTTAGACATTTTGTTTCTGCTGATTTTGAAATATATTGAGTGCACCAGATTGAAAGGGTAATCTAGTGGAGGAGGAAAACATGTCAAGATTCATTAGAAGAAATAAATTATTTGCTAAATCTTGGGGGGGAAACATACAGTCTCTGAAACCACGTAGAGAAACTGATGATGTAGAGAAGATTCTGCTGACCAGAGTACTTCTCATTGCCAGGATAGCAATGTGTGGAGGTCAAGAACACTGGAGGAATGCTTGTGCCCCTGACTGTGCAAGTGCCACTTTTAGTTGCCTGGGTGATGAGAAGCTCCTAACATGCAAATGAAGTAAATGGTAATTAGCAGTGGAGCAACAGGTGACCCAGCTAGAACTTATCTTGGGAAAACCTGGAGTGACAGGGAAAGGAGGAGATGAGGAGACAAACAACTCATCATGAATAACAAGGGCCACATTGAGGCTGCCTGCTCAAAACCTCTCTGTGAGACAGAACTTTTTATATTTTCCATTAACTTTGATCAGCCTCAATGTAGATAATCCACAGTGTTGCCACCCTGGTGCTGCCTAATGCCATTGCTGAATAGAAAGGCACCCTAAGGAGAACAAGGTGGGTGGGTGAACAAAATAATTGTTACAAATCTTTCTTCTCATAAAAGGGGCAGACATTATGAAGTGCATCTGAGTATTTCAGGATTAATTTCTTTGTAAATCTCTGTGGGTACATACCCCTAGATTATTAGCTATGCATTATTCCAAGATAAAATAGAATGGAGAATAAATCATTTAATAGAATCTAAGCATGTGGTTCTGATTGTTCAAACCTTAATAATAAATTCAAATCTCACAAGTCAGTTAAAATTTAAGGAATGAAAATATTACTCCTGTTATAAGGATTTGGTAGCTTGATCTGAAACAACTCAAAATTCTTTAGGAAGCCTGGACATGAGATTAATTCTCTTTCCTGTCTGGCAGGTTCCACTGGGTTAAGGAAGCCATAGAAGAAGGCTGCATACTTCTACTGCAAGGGGAAGCCTCCCTCCCTAGTTGGAACCATCAGAAGGCACCGTGAATAACAGAAATACAGCTGGGGCTCCTTCTTGAAGGATTCAGAGCCAATTTAATTTTTGCTCTGCTTCCTGGCAAAATCATACTTTGGAGGCTACAATTTGGACATTTCAATATTGGTTTTACACGGCTCCAAAAAGTTTCAGGGGTTGGATTGAGGGAATAAAACAAGAAGTCAAGGGACTGTATTTCTGTTTCTCATGTTGATTTTCTGCCACCTGGATAAAGCACCTGAAAAGTGAGGGAAATGAAGGAACATTGCAGATCTAGACCAGCAAAATTGGGAAGTCGATTATTTCACGGAATGAGGCTTCATCCAAGGGAAAAGATGAGCTAGTCGAGGAGTACCAGGAGAGAATGCCAGTCCTGAAAGATGCACCCAGGAGTGATGATGGCATTGGTCCTGTCACGGAGCAAGGGCAGAAGCTCCATATAAAAGCACCAGCAGCTGGGATTTCAATTTCTATTCCTGACAAAATAATAAACTCAATATTTCAAAGCTTTAAAAGCTTTTCAAATTATTCAACATCCTCAGCTACTCATCCAAACATCCATTTTTTTTTCCTGTTAATATTTGTGCTGATAGGAAGTACCTTAGAGCTAAATAAAGCACATAGATAGGCAATTACAAGAGGTTGGGGATGTTCTGTATAATGGAGTACTTTAAATAACGGGTATCCTTTTGCCATGATCGTGTGTGTGTGTGTGTGTGTGTGTGTGTGTGTATGTATGTATGTATGTATGTATGTATATATATATATATATATATATATATATATATATATATATATATATCCCCTCTGCCTGTGTTATCTGAGCAAGAACGCCAACAACCTGCTTTCTCAGAAGTAGCATCAATAACTTAAAAATTAGATCCTTATGATTGAAACCCAACTGCTTTGGAAAGATATAGGTTTATTCAAATAAAAAAATCATTTGAAAATCAAAGGCAGAATCTTATTTTCTTTAAATCAGATAAAAGGAAGCAGAAGGTATTAAAGCTTAGCTTTGTAAGATATTTTCAAAGGGAAATGTTGATAGATGCCTTTATTTTGTCAAAGTATTTGTAAAATAGAGATGGAACACAGTCACCTAAACCACATAATACTTTTATGCAGCAAACATTGACTGTTCATTATTATTTTCTTTATTAAAGTCTGTACCATCTGCTTTATAATGCATCTGATCCAGCCCCTGACTCTTGAGTGGGCATAACCAAGCCAACAGCACCTTAGTGAGGTATTGGTTTTCACATAGACTGCTTTCTTTCAGTTTCTTTCTGCCTAAGAGAACATGACAGTTTTTTTTTTACCCGAATTTGAGAAGATACACTTTACAAGCATTTTATAATTAGAAATTACTGTAGTTTAACTACTGAGAAATTATGTCTATCTTCCTATTTAGAATACTAGTAAACATATATCATTGTATCACAAATTTGGTTTAAATTATTTTGTATGTGAATAATATTGGATTCATTTGTAATTTTATGTACTTTATTGTATAAAACAGTATTTATGTAAAAAAATGATTAAATATCCTTTTTCTGAGAAAGTCTTTATAGACCTTATCAGAGTGCCAAAGGGGACATTGACCAAGAAAAGATTAAATACTCTGATAATGTTTTTGTTGTGAATATTTTCCTTTATATTTTATTTTTGCAGGATTTCCTTGCTGGTTATTAAATGTTAGTTTGGCTATTATTTTTCCAGCATATTGAATATTTATCTCCATTGTCTTTTGGCTTTCATTATTGTTGAGAAGTCACTGCTAATGTGTCAGTCATTTTAACATCATCTTTTTTGTTGTTTTAAAGATTTCTTTTTTTTTAATTTTTAGTATATAGGCTCTGATGTGTTATTCTTAAGTTTCAAAACATTGACATAATTACACTAGGTAGAATGTGAGTCAACTCTTCTTCTCTTAGGGCCTTGATAGCCTTGGCTATAAAAACAAAACAAGTGGGAAAAATCAGTAGCTTCTAGAGATTTTGAATTTCACAGATCATCAAAATTTCCAAAAATTATTTGGTATATATTAAAGGGATGTGACAACTTTATATTTCCAAATGCAGACATTAATAAAACAACTATTACCACGGTTTTATAAAAGAAGGGACATTGAACAGAAAAATCTTATGATAAAGTAAAAAACTGAGCTTGCATTTGCAGTATTTTTTTTTCTCATTTCCCTGCAGATCAGTCCTGGAAAGAATATATCCTCATATTCTCAGACCCGAGTTTTGGAACCTTAGGAATTGATGATATGAAGTTTCTTCTAGAATTGACACTCTCTGAATTCTAATTATGCTAACTACTAGAATTGCTAATGAACACAACAAGAGATCTAGAAATGATGATAAGATGGTTTAACTTTATTGAGGAAGGTTTCTTTAGCATAGTCAGGATTTTCGTTGGAACTGGTGTAGTTTGGCATAACAATTACCTGGGGGAGTTGTAAAGCATCCCAACACTCAGGCCAATGCTGTTTTGACTTAATTGTTTTGGAATGGAACCCTTACATGGATAGATTTTTATAACACCCGGGTGATTCAAATGGGCAGCCAAAGTTATGAGCGGCTGTGGAAATCTCTGAAGTCAGGTTTAAAATTTAGGCCTAATTCTACTTGTGACTTTGGCAAGTTATTTAAATTTTCTGGCCCTCAATTTTCTCATCTGAAAAAAATACATATTATAAAATCTAAGGTCAAATGAGTTAACATATGGAAAATCCCTTTGTAAACTAAAGAATACTATGTAATACATGATATGATAATGTTGATATCATTCATTGTCTCAATGAAGGTAAAGCGGTCAAAGAGCTTAGTGTGTGTGGAAGCAGTAGAAAGAAAATAAGCCTGACAGTTAGGGGAAATGGGGGAAAATGATTGATTGGACCTTAAATTGTTTGGTGGACATTCTTCATAGAATTAGAAAAAGCAACCATGAAATTAATTTGGAAAAATAAAAGACCTAGAATAGCCAAACCCATCCTGAGCAAGAAGAGTGAAGCAGGAGGCATCACAATACCAGACCTTAAGCTATGCTATGGAGCTATAATAAAATGGCATGATATTGGCACCAAAATTGACATGTAGACCAATGGTACAGAATAAAATACACAGAGATAAACTCACATGAATACAGCAATCTCAGACAAAGGTGCCAAAAACATACTTTGGAGAAAAGATAGCCTATATAACAAATGGTGCTGGGAAAACTGGAAGTCCATATGCAGCAAAATGAATTAAATCTCTTTCTCTCACCCTGCACAAAAATTAACTCAAAGCGGATCAAAGACTTAGGCACTAGAACAGAGACCCTGTTCCTAATAGAAGAAAATATAGGTCCAAATCTTTATCCTACCTGCTTAGGACCTGACTTCCTTAAAAAGACTCCTAAAGTGAAAGAAGCAGAATTAAGAATCAATAAATGGGATGTATTTGAACTAAAAAGCTTTCTTCTCAGCAAAGGGAACAATCAATAATGTGAAGAGAGAGCCTACAAGACCAGAGAAAATCTTTACCACACACATCTCAGATAGACCACTAATCTCGAGGATATATAAAAAATTAAAAAACTTAACACCAAAAAAAAAAAAACCCAACTAACCCAATCAATCAATGGGCTAAGCAACTGAAGAGACACTTCACAGAAAAAATACAATTGATCAACAAACATATGAAAAAATGTTCATCATCTCTAGCAATTAAAGAAATGTAAATCAAAACTACTCTGGATTTCATCTCACTCCAGTCAGAATGGCAATTACCAAGAACACAAGCAATAATAAAATAATAAGTGTTAGTGAGGACATGAGGGAAAAGGTTCATTCATACATTGCTGGTGGGATTGCAAATTGGTGTATCCACTCTGGAAAGTAGTATGGAGTTCCTCAGAAAACTTGGAATGAAACTACCATTTGATCTAGTTATCCCACTCCATGGTTTATATCCAAAGGACTTAAAATCAGCATATTACAGTGATGCAGCCACATCAATGTTTATAGCAGCTCAATTCACAATAGCTAAACTATGGAACCAACCTAGATGCCCTTCAACAGATGAATGGATAAAGAAAATGTGGTACATACACACAATGGAATATTACTCAGTCTTAAAGAAGAATGAAATTATGGCATTTGTAGATAAATGGATGGAGCTGGAGAATATCATGCTAAGTGAATAAGCCACACCCAAAAAAACCAAAGGTGGAATGTTTTCTCTAATAAGCGGATGCTAATCCATAATGGGGCTGGGGGTAAGGGAAGAACAAAGGAACTTTGGATTGTGCAGAGGGGAGTGAGGGGAAGGGATGGGATTTGGGACTGGGAGGGATGGTGGAATGAGATGGACATTATTACCTCATATACATATATGATTACATTATCAGTATGCCTCTGTACCATGTTCAGCCAAACAAAGGAGAAATTGTGCTCTGTATGTGTACTATATGTCAAAATGTATTCTTCTGTCATGAATAATTAATTTGAAAATTTTTTAAAAAGATTCAACTTACCCCACTTTGGCCCATTGTCCCAGATTGTTCCACAGCATATATAACAGCTTAAATATAGTATATACTTATGTAATGATAAGAATACAATTATATCACAATATAATTATATTATTATATTAAAGTGTTAATTACTTAATTAACATAATATATAAGCTCTAGATATGATTTCCAGCCTATTTTAATGCACTTGTATCAATGCTGTTGAAATATTTGCAGAATTAAAAACTTGGGGCCTAATGAATTAAAGCAAAAATTTTGGATAACTCACTATGTGTTGAAAATATTCATGTACACTAGGTATAATTTATTTGGAACCTACTATGTAATAGACACGGGTGCTCGGTGCTTAATTTATATTATTTCTAATCTTCAAAATAGTCCTGCAAAGTAGGTCTTGTTGTCATCATTTTACAAATGAGGACATATCTCTGGAAGTAAAATTAACTTGCCATACAAAAGTTACCCAGCAGAACCAGGACTTGAACGCAGATCTGTCCCCAGTTTCCTTGCATATATCAGGACACCAGAGAGACACTCAGTTCTGATTTGGCCAAGGGTCACTTAAATAACTGATTTTGTAAGCTAAATTGTAAACTCTTGGAAGAGTGAAACATGTTTTAGGCCAAATTAGGCAAGCTAAATTAAACAGGACCTACAGGTGGACTTAACCTGGGTGTTTGTTGAGGCCAAAGATTACAGGATGGAGCTGATCTAGGAGAATCCTTCTTCCTTCCACCATCGGATAGTCCTCCAATTAAGACCTTTTCTCCATCTCACTCCCATGGATTTCACTGGACACTACAACAAAATGTTGTTTTGTAGCAGCTCAAAATGTTCTTCCTCCAGGTGTACTATCATTTTAACAGGGGATTTACCAAGCTTGAAATACTTCCAAGACCCGAACAGATGAATCCTTCATTATGGAGTTCTAGAAACTGTGATCAGAAACTGGAGTTGATATCTTAGGACAATACACTTTTATCTAGAGCCTCTGGACTCATACTTCTGAAAAATACAAGAAAATGCAGTTTATTTCTATTAGTAATTGTCTGGTTAGAAGGAAAAAGTAAAATATGGGAAGCATTTCAGTGTTGAATAAATAGGCTTCAACAAATGCACGAGCATCAATCCTCATGATTTAGGGGCCACTCATTCTCAGAGTCCTGGAGGAACAGACTTGGCCCTGGAAAAGGTGATTGTCTCCTTAAATTTTGTGCTGGAGGCACCTCCTTTGTCTTGTTCTAGTCCCAATTCTGCTACCGACAGCTGATTTCTTTGTTTTGATTTACTTTCACTTTCTATCACTTGAATTTTAATGGTGTGTCTACCACTAACATGTGATTTCCAATGTGAAAGTCCATAGGGTTCAAAAAAACACCAGTCCTTGGACGGCACTTCCTGTGGAGGCAGAAGGCTTAGTGAGCCTTCCTGAAGGAGTCTTGAAAACAAACAAAAACAGTGACGATCAACCATAGGTTTTATTTCACCTTGGTTAAGGGCTAACAATTATAGGTTATTTAGGATTTTTGCCATCAATTTTGCCATCTCCTATATTGAAAGGTATATTAACAAACCATGTAGTTATTTCCTGAGCTGAGCTCCAGTGAACTGAACAAACTTGAACTCTCATTCGGAGGTGAAGGATGAAACAGATTTTGAGTGGAGAGTCAACTATTTTTTTTAAATACCTTTATTTCACTTATTTATTTTTATATGGTGCTGAGGATTGAACCCAGGGTCTCGCACGTGCGAGGCAAGCACTCTACCACTGAGCCACAACCCCAGCTCCAAGTCAACTACTTTTTATAGAACAGAAAAAAAAAAGGATATTTTTTTCCCCAATGAATTGCTTAAAGTATTTGATTCATGTCTGGGTGTAGAATTATTTGCATCCAGGCTTTAAGCTTTCAGCAGTGTCTATTGTACTCCTAACAGGTATGAGCCATTATGTGATGGCATAAATAGCATACTTCAAATATACTGAACTCTAAAGTAAAATGGCACGTGTAAGGCCAGCACCAAGGGTAACTGGTAACTTTCTGCCCCCCCCAAAATTAATTGAATGTGGATCATAAAAGCCTTCTTTGGTAAAATAGAATAAGAACTGAAGTGAACCCTATGGTGCATAAACCAGGTCCCCCTCTGGGCACTTGCTCCTCCAGCTACTAGGAGAGTCGGGTGCAGAAGGTTCATGGCTCTCTCTGTTTGGGGGATTGCCCACGGCCTACTGCAAGTGCCTTGCCCAAGGTGATGCTTCCTCCAAGGGTGTAGCCTGTTTTTATCACCTGCTGAGACGGAGACACAAAAGTCTTTTGTCTATTACAGGCATCTCAGAAGAAACACTATTTTCATATTTCTCTGTAAGATCCACTGAGGGTATTGCAATTGCATCACTTTTTCCTTTTTCTAATCCTTCCTACCTAACACCCTCACAGGTGTTGTTCTTGAAAGCATTCCTCAAAAAATATGTCTAGCATGAAGTTCTCAGAATTTCAGAATCTGTTTCCTGGGAACACTGATCTGCAACAGTTGAAATCAGAAATGATCCTACAAAACACTTTGAAATAACATTTTGAGTTGGGTGTAATGACACACACCTGCAATTCCAGTGACTTGGGAGGCTGATATAGGAGGATCACAAGTTTGAGTCCAGCCATAGCAACTTATCGAGGTCCTGTCTTGAAATAAAACTTACAATGGGCTGGGAATGTAGCTCAGTGGTAGAGCATCCCTGGATTTCATCCCCAATGCTATAAATAAATAAATAAACAAATAAGATTTTGAAGCTTGGATAATCCATCAGCAGAATAACAATGAGAACATCTTCACTATGGATGGATGGAGGATGAATGTCCCTGGAATTCTATCAGATGCAACTGTTAACGTTTTCATTTGTGGGAAACTGGAATGTGATGCTGTTAGAAGAACTTGCACTGTGAGGGGCATTATTCAGGTGCATATGGAGTGTGTTGTCTTTAAAGTATGGCTTTCATTTTTTTGTACTTCTACAACAGATGAGAACTATGTCCACTATTTCTAAATCTGAATGAATATCTGACTGATTTGGCCGATAGATAATGGTGGAAGTGACCCTCTGTGACTCCTGAGGATATGTCATAAAAGGCCATGCAAACTTGTTTATATTTTCCCCCAATAACTGATGATGATGATAATGATGATGATGATGATTTATTTTCACCATTTTAACCACTCGACTGTTCAGTAACAGTCATCCTTGCTCAAGCACCCAATACTTGATGGAGGAAATTTCCAGATCAGAAATTTTCAACCTTGCTACAATTCATACTTTGGGTAAGATAATTCTTTACTGTGGAGTACTATCCAATATATAATAGGATGTTTAGCAGGATCTCTGGCCTCTACCTATTAGATCTAGTAATATTCTCTTTTTGTCCCCCTAGTACGATTCTTTTCCCCTTGTTCTGACACCAAGTATGTCTCTGGTATTAACACGTGTTTACTGGGGATAAAAAGTACCTTCAGTTAGGAACCATTCCTTAGATAAATTCAGCTCAGAGTCCCTTGAGTAACCTTAAGACACTTGAGTCTTCCCAGCCTAATGCCAGACACTGTGAAGCAGAGTAAGCAATTCCTCCCTACTGTGCCACATCTAAGCTATTAATTATCCAGCAAAATCCCTAAGTATGCCCTTAAAGTTGTTGTTTCATAACAGTATTTTTTAGTGCAGTATTAGATAACAGAGCACTTGAGAAATAGTAACTATAACAACAAGGAATTGGATGACTATAATCAATACATTGGAGAAGATAATGGAAACTGATGGCATGTAATCTCCTATTTAAAAGTGAATGTAAAAGCCAGAGTTTCTCCTTAAAAACACAAAGGTGGGTCCTATATCCTGAAAGCTCAGGATTAGGTTGCAAGACTTACTGGTAAAAGTAGCAGAACAAGGGAAGAAGTTGATTTCTCAAATTTGGCACATTTTCTATGCCAGAGGTGAGGCTATATTTGCGGAAGTGGAACCCTGAGACATGGCAGGGGAAAATTTGGGTTGACGCTCTCAGAAATCTTGAACTCCACATTCACCTTAACCATCTGGGTTTGGATATGTAGCCCAACCTTCTCTGTTAAAATTTACTTCTTTGCTGGGGAATGGTATTGGCCAAGTTATATTTTTGTACAAACTATAATATTATGTACAGTTATAATAAACTATAAAAAATGTGAAAAGAGAAAGAAAGTGCAAAAAACTTTACTTATTTCCATTTGCTTGAAAAATATAGAGTCATCTGCCTTGCAAGATGATACGAACCCTTGTAAGGATCTGTCTTTAATTCCTTTCTTGACTATGAAGTCAGTAACTATTACTGTGAAATTGCTGAGAGACTGATGAGAGGAAAGGACTGCATTTTGGAGAGCTGCAGGTCCTAGCCAGTGCATACCAGCAGGAATTGTGAGAGTATGTGTGCAACTTGATCCTGAGGCTGCTGGATCACCCAGGGAAAATTAGTTAAGTAAAGAAAGTTTATATAGTAGCACTTTTGAATAATATGAGATTTGTTACCCTAAAATTCACCTTAGACAAGACTGTTAATGCTGTCTGCAAGGATGAGTCTCAGAAGTTGGAGAAAGATAACAGTTAAGAAATGCAGTACCTGCAATGGCAGATAGTAGTAGTAAAGTATCAAGAAAATACATGAGAAGGACATGCTACATCCTTTAGGAAATGATATACTATGTCCTTTAGGAAAACTCCCAGTCCTCTATGTTTTATTGGAGAATCCAGGAGACACTCTATTTATCAATGAGATAAGGAATGCACCAATAAGAAGGAGTCAGAATTGATTGATTCTGATTATAGCTCTCTCTGTAGGCCACAGCTGATATGGGAGATACTATGATCTGGTTTCACTGAAGTTGATAGCAGAAAGATTTCTGGACAGCAATTGGACATCAGTAGCTTTCATTTAATGTCATTGATAAAAAAATAAAGAATTATTGTGCAATTTTAAGTTCAGTGGTAGAGCACTTGCCTAGCCTGCAGGAAGCCCTGATTTTGATCTCCAGTACTGTAAATAACAAAAACCAAACAACCCAAAAATCCTACGTTAAATTTGTAAAATTGTTCCATAAACTGTAAAATCATATTCATAGAAATTCGCAGGATTGTTATCTATGAACAGATTATATTAACTCTGTACCTCAGTCAAATTTCATAGTTCTTGGAATGCAGAAGAGGCTTATTAAATGTTTGTGGACTAAATGATTGTGTAAATTGACCATCCCTATGCCCAAAATATCAGGCATGCTTGTAGTACGAAAGAGGTAAAATGCTTACATTTTATTGTTAAATGGTAACAATACATTCACACCCTTTTCACTGTAGAATCATCAAAAATAAATAAAGATTTTTAATGGCTATCTTTAAAAAAAAGCTCTATAATTAGAGAGACTACATTCATAGAAGAAAGAACAAGAAAATAAGACAAGAGACTATATGAAGTGTTTTGTAGCCTAGAGACTATGGAGATCAAGGCAGGTTGAAATAGCCTTGAAGGCTTCCTGGAAAAACTGACATCGATTTTGGGTTAGAAGGGAAGAAGACATTGGGAACAATGATTGCCATTAGAGTAGTAGTGGGGAGAAGGGGGTAGGGTGTGTGTGGAGGTGTCAACTGGATTGGAGACCTAGAGGCAATATTGAGCCTGGGAAGCTTGTACACGGAGAAGAAACAGATTCTACCAGCGATGTGAAGGCACAGTGGAAGGTTTGCTGTGGTAAGAGATGAGGAGTGAGTCATTAAAAGTTCTCAAGCACTGGAGGTACTGCTGTTTCCAGTTCAAACAAACATTAACCTATCCCTACACAATGTTTCCCAGGCACCTTCAGTCACCAAGATAAATTACTCAGTGCATTTTAAGATTTCTCTGTATTTTTTCCTTTACGTGTGTGGCTTTTAATGTGATGTTTTGTCCTCCCTCATTTGAGGATAAAATTAATGTTTTCTCTATTTCTTCTGTATCTTGCAGCTCATCTGTGAAGATGTGACAGGAAATGGTGCTTAGCATCCATCTTTGCCTTGCTTCACTAGATCTTTCTCCCTGGCTGGGTAGCTTCCTATTTGTAATTATCATATCTCTGCAATTCCAGTGAGCTCTCTTTTGATCTAGTTATTATTCTTAGTTTCAAAGCAGTTTCACCAACTTTTCTGAGATAAAGCATTAACAGGCTTATTGAAAATTATAATTTTCAATATCTAAAACAATATTTAGAATTTATTTCATCAGTCAAATTGGGTTTTAAACCATATGTTAAAAGTATGCACCCTACTAATTAATTCTCCAGGCTTGCATGTTCTGTAGAATATGTGATTTTTGAATAAAAATTTCCTTTAAAAATATCTTGAAACTTAACAGCAGATTTTGTTTAAAGGAAAACAATTAAGGAAGGATTGAAATATGGAAGACAAAAAAAGAAAGGAAAGAAAGAAAAAGGAAGAAAGGGCAAGAAGGTGCAGAAGAACCAGGTGTAAAATGCAATGTCATGATCCTGCTACTTTTTTACAAATGTGATTATGTGTTGCTCATGATATAATAAATTTACCTGTAGAGGCTTTTTATTATTAGTGGCTAGTTCTACTTAGGCAGTATTCATGAGGTTGGATTAAGAGACTCCCTGTGAAAAGTTCTGTTTTTGTCTTTTTTTTTTTTCTTGGTGTAGAATTGATTTCATTCTTTAAATTATTCTGGGTATAGAGGTGTATTAGTCCCTGTTGCATTTATATAACAAATACTTGAAGCTGGTATATATGAAGAAAGGCGGTTTGCTTAGTTCACAGTTTTGGAGGCTGAAAGTCCAAGATTGAATTTCCTCAGGAGTGAAGGCCTTGTGACTGATGGCATCATAATGGCAGGAGTGCACACAAGAGGGAAAGAGCCCATTGCAAGTCAGGAAACCAGAGAGCAATTTAGAGGTCAAGTTCAGGCATTTATAATGACTTGCTCTTGTGAGATCTAACTTATGGTTCTCATGAGAACGACCTCAGTGCCTTCCAAGAACAGCAGCCCCATTGACCTAAGGACCTAGTAGACCCCTTTCTTAAAGGCCCCACCAGCTCTCACATCACCACACTGGGGAGTGAGCCTCTAACACAATAACACTTGAGAGATAAATCACACCCAAACTACAGCAAAGGGTAGAAAACAGATACCAAGTATATACTTGTGTGCTCAACCATACATTTACAAAAATGAGAACAGCTTGTTTTTTTAATATCAATCATTTGAAATTATTGAACATCTCAAATGTGTAGTCATTAATACTTACAACTTGCTGTACTCTCTTTATGGTTATTACTCTCTGCAATGAGTTTTCTTTAATGAGCAGGTGACAGAAGTTGTTCTACTTCCTTGGTTGCTTGCATTTTTAAAAATTTACTTGACTCTCCTAGTTTAGGCCCCATTTGTATCACTTTAGTGCAGGTAGTCTAGTGGTCTGCTAAAGAGAAATGAATCTTCATGTGTGACCCATTTCTACCAAGGCTGACTGAAATTTCCCATTTTAAATGTTTGCCACCAAAATAAGATGGCAGCTCAGAGAACCAGAGAATAAGGAAACACTAGGGCAATTAAGATCTTTAGACATCATACAGGTCACACAGAGAGAGGAGAAGAACTTGGTATTGTAAACTCCTGTCTTAATTTGTCTTTTCTGTCTTCAATTTCTTCTCTGCTTACTAAATGTTTCTCTCTTCAGCTTACTCTTTAGATTTTAACAGAAATCCAAAGACCTCATCACTGCGATAATTCTATTACAATATTCATCTTGGCACATTAGTCTTACCAAATATCAATGTGTCAAATAAATTTCTGTCACAATGTTTTATGAAAAGGGACTCTTTGGCCACCATAATTTAAACAATTATCAAATGATACTTAAACAGATATCTGCGCCTATATTTTATAATGGTTTATTCCTCACAGAAAATTCTGAATGCATCTTTTTGATTGTGGCAACTTGAGATATTTAAAAAAGTTTTTTGTGGTCCTATATTAATTTTCAGAAATTCAACATTTTTATTTATGCTTTCAAAATGAAAAGTTTCCTTCTTTTAAACACTTGCCTACCCCTGACCATTCTTCCCTACCAAATACAAAATTCAGATCACTGATTTTTATCTCTCAGCCTCCTTTTCCTCCTATCTCAACTTTGGCCATCATTTAGGACTGATTAAATATATGGATATTTAAAATTTCGGTGTTACTGACAGAAGACAGATGGCTTTTCATTAACTCCACTCTTCTGGAATAGCTCTTCTATGATTGCCTTTCTTATATACTGGAGAACTTCTTTTTCATTTTGACTTTTAGTCCTGTTAACCTTGAGTCACACCGGTCTGGGTCAACTATGTCAACAATTCCATGAATTCCAAATTATAGCTAGCAGCCAGACTGAAGGAGCATTAACTGAAATAAACTGCTGTCAGAGTGGGGATACTGTAGGAGAGACAAAACAAAAACCACAATTCTATTCCAGATACAGGCTGAAAAGAGCCTCCTCGATTGAAACTCTATCAGCTTCTCCTGCCCATATTGAAGATCATTTGGGAAATAAAGCAGCTAAAACATACCTGAAACTGTACTTTCTAATGCCTCTCTGTTGTCTGATAGTTTGAGAACATGATTTTTTTGTAGATTTAGAAGTTTCTTTGGATTAAATTATTATTAACTACTTTCACTGGTGTTTCTATGATTATTAAAGCAACATAGTTTCTTTAAACACTCACAATTTGCTGAATTGTGAGAATTTATTGAGAAACCATTTGTGAAAATAAATCGCAAATGGGTATTTTTATCACCCAGACATAACAAATGATAACATTTTGCACGTTATGAACATGCATATTACAAGAAAACCATATTGTAATCATGCTATCTTTTACTTCAGAATCTTTATATGTCAAAGCTATCATTGTATTCTATTTTATGGAGATGGTCTAATATTATTAACTTATACCCATTTTAAAGTAAGTTCCAACTTGAAGCAATTATAAATAATACTGCAGTGACCATCATTGCTTACCTATCTTTGCCCATTTGAACAACAGTTCCTTATGATTAATTTCTGTGTGCTGTACTTCAGGTTCAAAGAGAATGCACATTTTAAGAGTTTGGATATATACTACCAAAATGTCTTCCAGAAACTTTGTGCCAATTTAGACTCCTTCTAACAGCACAAAGGGACCCCTTTCATTACAGCATACCCTGTAACAATGAAATCCAGCATGCCTTTTACACTTGTTCATTTGAGAGATGAAAAAGGAATTTTTCTATTTTAGTTCACTTCAGTATTGGTAAGGTTGAATATCTTTCCATATTGTTTTGGGTTAAGTTTAACTAGAAAGCAAAGAGTGACTTAAAATTGATTTTATTTACCTGAAATAAGTAGGACAGTAAATTAAATGAAGCTAGGAGAACTTTTTACTGCTGAGCCTCCCATAATAATAGGTAATATATACTGAGTACTCATTTTACACGGGGCATTTTTCTATAGTTGTTGAATCTAGTCTTCATAATAACACTGTGCAGTAGCTATTACCATTTTACTGTTTTGTCAATGAAAAGATGAGGAACAGAGAGAATAAGTGTATTAATCCTTTTCCCATCACTATAATGACATATCTGAGGCTGAATACTTTACAAAGAAAAGAGGTTTGTTTGGCTCAAAATTATGGAGATTTATGGACATGGCAATGACATTACCTCAGCCCTGCTGAAGGACTCAGGGGGCATGGCATCACAATGGTGGGAGTATGTGGGAGAGGGAGTCAACACATGATGGGAAATAGTATAATCATTACTTTGAATTGTCAACTTGATTTAAGAAATACCAAGGATTATGGGTGTGTCAATGAGGGTATGTCTAGGAATGATCAGCATGTGGGATAGCCAACTGAAATGGAGCACCTCCCTAAGCATGGGCAGCATCAATCAATGGAATAAAAGTTGTAAGAACAAAGAGGCAGCAGTAGATGGCATCTGGATTCTTCTTGGAGGGGCTGTTGATTACTGCTGCAATCATGTTAGGATATTGAATTCTTGCTTCTTCATTCTTCCAAAGTGGACTCTGCCTTTGATTCTCCAGAAGGCTTAGAACTCAGACTAGGGCACAACTTGTTCTGGGGTGTCAGCCTCTTGGACTGTGCAACTACTGGTTCTCCTAGCTTTCCAGCCTACAGACAGCCATTGTGGACTTCTGGTCATGTAAGCCAATCTCATAAGTCCCCTTTTTATAATTATATTTCCTGTTGGTTCTGTTCTTCTAGAGAACTCTATTACAGATGGGAAACCAGAGAGAAAGGCTTGCCTCACAGAACTAAGTTAACCTCATCTAAGGGTATGTCCCCCAATAACCTAAGGACCTTCCAACCTTGCTTTATTGGGTCAGGCTTCCAACATATAAGCTCCTAAGGGGAAACCACAGTGAGTAACCTACAAGTAAGTAACAGAACTTCCATGTAAATTCAGAGAGTGCCTCTAAGTCTCATGAGCTGAAGCTCTATGCTACTCTGACGTTTTACATGCACACCAAACCCAAGACATTTTGGTGCAAGATTGTTATACTACATAAAGCATCAGTAAATATGATTAGTAATTAAAATAAATTAATAATGTTGGGGGCTGGGCTTATGGCTCAGTGGTATAGTGTTTGCTTAGCATGTGTGAGGCACTGGGTTCCATCCTCAGCACCACATAAAAATAAAATAAAAATATTGTAGTCCACCTACAACTAAAAAATAAATATTTAAAATAATAATAATAATGCTGCAAAAACTATTTTTGGGCTATCAAAAATTATTTTATTTTGATTTTAAATTCTGATTTAAGAAATATACATATGTATAGATAAAATTGGTGGTTTGCATTTGGTGCTAAACACTGAGAGTCTTAGAAATTCAGATTTATATCTCCATAAATTTGGATGGTTCAGGTTAAATGTTGAAGCCTTTATTTTAAAACTTCCCTGGAAAACAGTTATTTGTTTTTTCACTGGCTTCCCTTCTGCCCACTAATGAGCTGCTTTTCTCTCTTTCTAAACACATGAATTTCAAATTGAATGCTATTTCTTAATATTTAGATAGCGTACCCAAGGCTACAAGGTTGGATGTGAATATATAACACAAGTTTATGTTTAAAAATATTTATATGCATAAGCTAATGTGTGTGTGATACATAAGTAATGAAAAATCTGCTACCATGAATGACAGGAAATGCCAGGATGAAAAATTACTTGATATCGGCTTATGGTAATGAGGATTAAAAACATGAAAATCACAGTTTTGATTTAGAAGACCAATCATCCAGAAAATGCCAGAAAATACTAATTATTGGCCTTAAACCAGTACAAAGTAAGAGACTTGACTTCTAATAGGTAAAGGTTTCTGTGTCTTTGACAAGATGAAGATGTTCAGTCCATGTCATTCCGGCCTCACTGAGTGCATTAAGTGCTTCCTGAACTCACAGAAACCAACCTTTTCTTTGGAATTAGAAGGCTCTGATCCCATCCCTTGCCGGACCTTGAGGGAATTGCAATTCAATGCAAGTATAAGGAGGCCTGGTCTATCTATGCCAGTGATATTACCATTTTCTAAGTTTGATTTATAGATCTGAGGAAGGAAGCAAGTGATATATCTTTTGAGTACCCCAAATTGGCATATTTAACCTATTTCACGGACAGGTCATAGTGTCTTCATTTACATATAAGGACACCCTTGATGGAGAGATGAGGTGTCTGCACTCAGGTTGTAAAACATTCTCTTGGAAAGCTGTGGTGGAACTGTTTTTTTTTTTTTTTTAAATCTTCTCTTGCTTTTTCTTCTACGTTCTCAAATACTTAATGGTAAAAAGCTCAGCCACAAGAATGTGATAAAAATAACTATAGCAAAAAAATAAAAAAACCCAAATCTGTTTATTCTGTTAGAGTTGTCTTGTTATCTTACTGGACCCCAAGGAGGTAAGATGCAAGGACTATCATTTTAAAAATGTATTTTCTTCTTTTTTTGGCATTACAATTTTTATTACACATATATACCACAATTTTTCATATTTCTGTTTATATATAAAGCATGTTGACACCCAATTTTATTCTTCATACATGTGCTTTGGATAATGATGTCCATCACATATTTTCTACAAGATGTCCCTTTCAGTTATGGTAGGGGCTTTATACAAATTCTCTTCCACACTCCAGTTACTTTTCAATTATCCTACCATACAACTAGTTATACTGTAAAAGTTGATATTTGTTTGCTCTTATTTTGTATATTTAGAATTTTTTCTTTAATTTTATTATTATAAATAGTTTGATTGTTTTCTTTATTGCTGCAATAAGATGGACATAAAAAAATCATAAGTATTAGACAACATTGTTTCTTCCTAGAAGTCTTATAATAGCAATAACCAAAAGTTGAATATATACTCTTCTCTTTGCCACACACTGTCCTGAGTGCTAGATTTATATTTCAACATCCCTCTCTAATGCAATTAGTGAGGTCTGAATAATTTAAAATGCCAGAGATGTATTACTGAAAGTTTAGGTTAACCAGCTAGGAATTCCCTGGGATGATTCTAATACATTTTTATTCTGGCTGTAGATTGATGCCATCTGAGTCTGGAAAGCATTGCCAAGACTCCAGAACAACATGAACAATTCCAGGGGTCTCCTAATTACATGGTACCCATTTCTTTCACACACTCCTGAGACACAGGGCCAGCAGAATTCTGGGATGTGGACTGAGAAGAATATGGGTGTGCATTAACTTATATGTGAATATGTATCACCATGGGGAGCATTATTGAAGGAATTATTTCCTGTATTAATTCACTATAAATCCTAGAGTAAATACTATTATTATCATCCTCATTTTTAGGTCAGAGAGCTGAGGCTTTGGAAGTTGGGTAATGTTTTAGTCAGCTTTTCATTGCTGTGATCAGAAGACCTGACAAGAAAAATGTAGAGGACAAAAGTTTATTTTGGCTAATGGTTTCAAAGGTTTACTCTGGCCAACTCCATTTCTGGACTCAAGGTGACACAATACCTCACAGTAGAAGGGCATGGAGGAGAAAAGCAGCTCACGAAATGGCAGCAAGAAAGCAGAGAGAGAGTTTGGCTAATCAAGGACAAAATATAAACCTCAAAGTCAAACTCTTGTGACCTATTTCCTCAGCCAAATCCCACCCACCTGCCTACAGTTATCACTCATATCAAGGTGTTAATCCTCTGATTATGTTATGCCTTTCAAAATTTCACTTTTGAAAATTCTTGCATTGTGTCACACATTAGCTTTTGTGGGACAACTCATGTATGCGTCAAGACAAGTAATATGCTCACATAGCCAATGAGTAGAAGAACTGGGCTTTAAACCTGAGCACTCTGGCTGCATTTGACTTTCTGTCTTGTTTTTGTCTATCCTATGATGTCCATGGACAAACCATATACAGCCAGCATCCATTCCTATGTGTTCTGTATCTTTGGGTTCAACCAATTTTAGGTCAAAAGTATTTGGAAAAAAAGTTGCAAATTTGTACTGCATATGCACAGACTTTTTCTTGTCATTTATTCTCTAAACAAAATAGTATAACAACTATTACATATTATGTACATTGTACTAGTTCTTATAATTAATATAAATATGATTTAACATATGCAGGCGGATGTACTTCTCTTAATTGAAAATAGTACCCTATTTCATATAACTTATTTGAACTTTGCAGATTTTGGTATCCCTGGGGTTTCCCAGAACCCTTACCCTACAGATTCTGAGGGATGACTCTATTGACCTTATTGTGGGTTGTAACACAGGACGAACCCTCCTGTGTTTTTCAAGTATTTGAGTGATGATAGAGGAATTTAGTATTGATTTAGATGGCAAAAGATGATGATCACATCCATCCCTGAGAGAAGGAACAGAGGGAGAAGTGGTCACCTCCTGTTGAGAGCCACAGCCGAGTCGGAGTGGCCCCTGGCTTTTTGCCAGAAGTAGTGGTTGAGAGGTGATGCCAGCGAGCCATTAAGATGATGACTTTTGAGTTCTCGCGGAGTTCCCGTTGAGTTCCAGTTGAGCTCTCACAGGGATTCCTGAAGAGTTCGCGTTGGTTGGTGGAGTTCAGGGGGAGGGAGTTCTGGGGGAGGGAGTTCCGGTTGGTGTGTGGCCCCTGGAAGAACCGCGTGGGTGGCGTTTGGGGGAGTTCGGAAATAAAGTTTGTTCCTGCTTGAGTGGCTCCTGATTTGTGCCCAGCCACACTGCGGCAACCTCCCTAATATTCATACCTGAATGGAACCTCAGCAGGGCTACCATTGATGAGGACTGACTCTGGAAGTCTGTAAAAGCCTATCTGCAATTTGAAAAGAGTCGTGAACCTATCATAGGTTAGGCTGAAGTTATGCTGAGTCAGATCCATCAATATTCCTGCAGCGTCAAAGACGAGCAAGGTTCCAGGATGCTACCAGATAATTATTACTGTGCTAGGACTATTCATATTTCCCTTCTTTACCTGAAAAACATAAATGAAATTACCTTGCCATTCCTTTTATTCCTCATGTCTTCTTACTGTTAGGTGCTTTCTTTCTATTCTTTCCCTGCTGATATCAAGATGAATAAAGCTATGTATTCCAAGACTTCTTGTTGACCTTTGGGACTTAAAAGTCTCCCTCCAGGGAAAGAAAGCCTCTCTGAAATAAATGTGGATTCACGAAGTATCTCAGGCTTGTGGAGGAAACAAATGATTCTGGGCTCCTTTCTATTCACAACACTCAGCAGGCAGGAAAGCAGCAATTTGAGATTTCAGTGAGTCTGGGAGTCTCACAAGATAATGCAGGGGGCTGGCTGGCAGTCTAAGACCTAGTAAAATATTAGTGCTACAAGTTCAAAGTGTCCATGTTTCCCAGAGTTTGAAAAAATAGGCAACCACTACTTTATTAAATTCAAGCTGTCAATGGAATTTCTTTTTAATTTATCAATTTGAGGAGATTTTCCTTGTTGTTCTCATTTTGATTTGGCAAGAAGACATTCCTGTTATACACATTCATGAGGAGTTCCAGAGAAATAAAAGTGTCAAGCTGTATGGGAGAGGCAGCATGTCAGAGAGCAAAGATCATAAGCTTGGATGGAGGGGACTGGTGTTTGAACTGCAGATGGAACAATTAATCCCATCACCTTGTGAAAGTCATTAATATCATTAATGTACTTGAATCAGCACACTGGACTTCTAACTTGTTTTTCTTCATCCACATGTCAGGATTCTGTTGCCACACTTTTAAAATTAAACCAAAGATAAACATGAAAAAGGCTTATTAAAGCCTTCATGAGCATCTACCACTCTCACCTATTCCTGATTAAATTCCTTTCTCCCTCACTCTGCTCTAGCCACACTGCTTTACTTGTCTTTTACACATACCAAGCCCAGATCTACCATGGGGCTGTGGACTTGCTGTTTCTCTGCCTGGAATTATTCCCTTGATTCCTTTCATTGTATTCAGGTCTTAAGAATAGGTTTCCCTAGTTATGTTTAAAAAAGGAGAAAAATTTTTTAAAAAGGAAAAAAGCGACTTTCATCATCCTCAGTTTTCTTATTTTGCTTCATTTTTCTTCTCAGCTCTTATCTACATCTGGTGCAGTGCTGGTTTCCATGGTTGCCAGTCTCTCCCCACTATAATGTAAACTCCACATGGGCAAAGGTCTCATCTGTTTTGTTTACCACTCTATCCCCAGTGCCTAGAACCATGTCTGGTACATGGTAGGCAATAATTACTTATTGGATATGTCTTGTTCTCTCTCTTTAATGGGGAAAAAAAAACCTCCTTGCAGGACTTGTAAAGATCATAAATAATGCATAATGTGGAATCTCAAAATCCTCTAGTGCATGCAACATACTCTGTCTGTGTCTCACCTTTTAACAACTGTATGTACTCAGATGGACTTCCAACTGCTAGTGTATGCTTCTCCTTGTCTGGGGGCTATTTCTGAACACTTGAAAGGCCAGAAGTGACTGGGAAATAACACACCCTCCCAGAAACCCTTATATTATGACTCTCAGGTTTTGATGCATACCTCCTTCTATTCTCTTGCCACCCATCCCCCTACCCCAAGACAACTGTGAGGCTTATATTTAGGAACCTTCCCAGAGCTTCACTATGGAATTCTGCTCCAGCTCATCCCAGTGGCATCCAGCTTAATAACCTATCCTTTATTGGCTGCCTTGTTTCCTGTGTTTCCTCCCCAAATAATTACATTGAATCACTGTCTCAGTATCTGATTCTGGGAGATTCCAAATGAAGATGTTTAAGGAACAGTGATTTTAAATATATATATATTTTTAGCCTATAAGGGTAGAGATCAGACCTTTTATTACCAAATTCCTATATCTGCATAATTGTATGCCAGCCCATATATCTGAGTAATTATTTAAAATAATCACATATTCCTACACATTTAGTTCATTTTGTACTATCCTACATTGTAGTTTTCACTCTGCTTGCATATTTATTTTCTTATGCTCCCTCCAATGATGAAGTTTGTTGACCATTTATATTCGAAATATTCATTTGACTGGTAAGTGATTCTCAAGCCTAGCCCTATTCCAAAGCAACCTACATATTTGGGAGTGGAGATCAGGCACTGATACTTAAGAAAAAAAGTCCTTATCCTGGCTATTTTGAATTGTGCTGCTATAAACACTGGTATCCATGTATCATTATAGTATGCTGATTTTAGTTTTCTTGGGTAAATTCAAGAAGTGGGATAGCTGGGTCAAATGGTGATTTCATTTGTAGTCTTTTGAGGAATTTTCATACTGTTTTCCAAAGTGGTATAGCAATTTGCAGTTCCACCAAAAATCTATAACTTTTCCCCATATCCTTGCCAAAAATTGTAATTTGTATTCTTGGTGATTGCCATTCTAACTGGTGTGAGATGAAATCTCACAATAGTTTTGATTTCCATTTATCTGATTACTTTGAATGTTGAGCAATTTTTCATATATTTGTGGCCATTTGTATTTTTTCTTTTGAGAAATATCTATTTAGATCTTTTGCCCATTTCTTGATTGGGTTATTTTTATTTTCTTTGGTATTAAATTTTTGATTCCTTTATATATTCTAGATATTTGTGCCCTGTTGGAAGAATATCTGGCCAAGATTTTCTCCCATCCTATAGGCTGTCTTTTCACATTCTTAATCATTTCCTTTGTTGTACAGAATCTTTTTAATTTTATGCCACCCCACTTACTGAGTTATACTTCTTAAGCTTTAAAAATCTTTAAGGAAATCAATGCCTGTGCCAATATGTTAGAATGCTAACCCTATATTTTCGTCTAGCAGTTGCAATGTTTCTGGTTTAATTATTAGATCTTTGATCTACTTTGAATTGATTTTTAGGTAGGATAAGAGACAGAGATCTAGTTTCATTCTTCTACATATGGATATCCAGTTTTCCCAGCACTATTTGTGTAAAAGGTTATCTTTTCACTAATATATTTTTTGGCATCTTTGTCATGAGATCAACTGACTGTATCTATGTGAATTTGTCTTTGTGTCTCTTATCCTATCCCAGTGGTCTTCATGTCTGTTTTTATGTTTATGGCAGAGCAATTCACAATAACCAAGTTAAGGAATCAGCCTAGGTGCCCAGCAATAGGCCAATGGATAAAGAAAATCTCTCTCTCTCTATATATATATATATATATACACAATGGAGTTTTGCTCAGCCATAAAGAAGGATGAAATTATGTCATTTGCTGGTAAATAGATGGAATTGGAGAACATCAGGCTAAGTGAAATAAGTCAGGTCCAGAAAGCCAAAAGTGGAATGTTTTCTTTCCGATGTGGAAGCTAGAGAGAAAAAAAAGAGAAAAAAACTTAAAAATAAAAGGAACCTCATGAAAATAGAATGAAGAGCAATAGAGTAGAGGAAAGCCCAAGAGGGAGGGAGGAAAGGAGGGCAGGGGGAAGGACTAGGGAATGAAATCAACTAAGTTGTGTTTTGTCTATGTATGAATATACCATAATGAATCTTGATTTTATATCAATAATTATAATGTACTAATCAAAATAATAAGAATAAGAACAGAATGGAGATCAATAGAGCAAGCAGATGAAGGGAGGGAGGGGGAGAGGACTAGGGAAGGTACCAGAGAAGGAGACTGATCAAATTAAGTTATGTGCATGTTTGAATATGAAATACCACTATTATATGTATAATTACAATGCACCAATAAAAAATTAAAAATAAACTTTCTCAAAGAGCTCCTGTGCAACTCATATGACAAACTCTGATAGATCTTTCATAATTTCTTCCTTTTCTTGGTTTCAGTAGCTTTCTTTTGAGTTCTCTGGAGTTTTATATCATTGTTGAGTTTTATTTTGATCTCTATAAAGTCTTCTAGTTTCTGTTTTGCAAGCATATGTTTATGGATTCTCAGAGTTTAAAATTTAGCCACATTTTACTTCTTCAGTCATTTAAACTGTTAAGGTGTTAAGATTGTATAAATCAATAAATAATAGATTTGAAGTATGTGAAATAAATTTAAAGTTAAATTATAGCAATATCGACCTTCAATTAAAAACATGAAACATCAATACAATGTGGTATTGGCATGAAGATAGAAATATAGATTTACAGAATAGAATAGAGTCCAGAAACAAATCAATGTGATAAACATGAAAATGACATAAAAATGAATTTTAGCCTCAAATGTGTCAGCAAAACTAATACACTTCCAGAACAAAGCATTGGAGAAAAATTGTGAACTGGAGTCGGGCAAAAATGCCATAGATATATGCTAAAAGTATGATCCAGAAAAAATTGATAAATTGTATTTTATCAAAATTTAAAACTCTACTTTTCAAAGGACATCATTAGGACAATTAAAATACAAGTCACAGGACTGAGATGTAGCTTTATAATAGAGAACATGTTTTGTATACATGAGGACCTGGGTTTAATCCCCAGGATTGTGGAAAAACGAAAATAAATAAATAAAAATATCGTAACATAAAATATAGGTCACATGCTTGGAAAAATATATAGCAGATAAGGGACTTATCCAAAATATATAATTATTTTTATAACAATAATAAGACAAAAAATTAATACAAAAATTGGCCAAAGAATTATTCAGAAATAAGTTCTTATGAATAGCCATTGTCTTCACCATCATCATTAATATCATCATTTTAAAGTTAATCCTTCTGGTTTCAAGTGGCTACTGTATATTTTCATATTCATTGGTTAGCAGGAATGTATACCAACCATACTTAAGCAGTTGGCATCTAAAGATATTTGTTAAAAGTTAAGGAAATAAATGCATACATGAAAGTAAATCTTGTGAAGAGTCTCCTTTACCTTCACTTTTCCTAAAGGGCCCCTCACAATTATATCCGAAGTATGGGTGAAGAATCTTCCACTTGGACACAAGATGCAGTAGTTGATGGTAGGTCATTGCATAAAATGCAGTTAAATTATGCTCCTGATGATAATAACTAGGAAGATCCAGAAAGGTAATAGAAATCCTACCTTTATAAACAGTAGGGAGATGTGGAAAACTTAAGTCTACTTAGGCTAACATTCCAGAGAGAGAAGAATCATTTGATTGTCAGTAGACAGCTGCCAGTTTCCCCCCTTGGGCTCTTTTCAATTTTAGGTGCAAACTACTAAATGGGGCCTGGCTGTGGTAGGGAAACAAATAAAGTTTTCAAAGTGGGAGATCTTAGAAGCCTCAGATACTTGGTGAGTCACAAGTTGTGACTGGGAGGTTTAAGAGGTATACAAAACAAAACAACTAACAGAATAAAAATTTTTTGCAGTGCTTAAGAAACAAAGATGAACCAGAGGGATCTTGGAATTAAAGTATGTAAGAGAGGAAAATCATTGTTACTACATTTAAAAAAAAATTATATGAAAAAGAGTTCTTCTAGTAGAAGAAAGGAACACAGATGCAAGAGAAACCTGAGGATATTGAAAATAAAAAAATAAGTATTGACTATAATAAAAACAATTATAATGTTTGTGTCATTTAAAATACATTTAGAACTAAAAGTACATGAGAATAATAATGTAAAAGGTGAGAAGAAGGAAAGGAGTAAAAATTTTTTAAGTGCTATTGGGTAAGTTAGCTATAATAAATAAAAAATGCATACTGCAGTTTCTAGCTAATAATTAAGAGAATGACAAGATAATTTTTAGTATATATCTACTAGTTTAACAGAAAAACTGAAATAATAAAAAAGTGATTAATCTAAATGAAGGAGAGGAAAAAGATAAAAGGCATATAAAACCTGTGAAATAGAAGCAAATAGAAAAATAAAGCTATAAAATCTGTTATCTTGATACATACATTAATTGTAAATAGACTCAGTCCTCATATAGTGAAGATTATCAGATTGGATTAATAACCACAAAGCAAATTATATGCTTCTCATGAAACATTTTAACTTTAAATATAAATCACACAAAATTCAAAGTAAAATGATGGGCTTAGGGGTATAGAGAGGTACAAAGTCTGTTATTTTTATACACCAATGAGTGAAAATTTGCTGTGCAATCTGCAAACACACGATACTTAAAACTCTCAGGTTGCTAATGTTGTGGGGTAAACAACTAACTAGAAATCAGAAGAGAAGGAACTCTGGAGCTTGCTTACATGGATAGATGAAGCCTGACACAAGTAAGAAAAATTCAGCTAGAATAGTTGATACATCAGCTAAAGGCAGTTGTGGGGTGGTGGAGGGACTGGAGGCCTTGGGAGCAATAGATAATGGGGAGGAGGGTGTCACATGCTCTTGCAAACCTCTTCTCTACAAATCAACCAGACACTCATTGGGTAGACAGGAGAAAATATTGAGAAAGCTTTCTGGTGTAGGCCACTTAGAAGGGGCACAAAACTACTTAGTGCATTTTCCTTTATCTCACCTAAACAAACCCTCAGAGAAGAGATGAGGTTAGGGCAATTTTTGTTGCTTTAAAAGTAAAGGTGGAAACTCCTTGCAAATGACAGAAAATATACCATTTACACAAAGGAGACTGGGCATAGAACTACATGGAGTGGATGGGCAAACACATTTTTAATGGTAATATATCCAAATTCCAGTGACATGGTGATGATGATGATGATGATGATGATGATGATGATGATGATGATTGGTATCAGAGGTGATTAACTACTGAGCCACATCCCTTTTATGTTAAGACAGGGTCTCATTAAGTTGCTGAGGCTGGCTTTGAATTTGCCATCCTCCTGCCTTAACCTCCTGAGCTGCTGGGATTACAGGCATGGACAGGTAGTTGTAATCAGAAATTCCTAGAATGCCATCTCTGTTCCTGTCCTCCCATTATCCTGACAAACATTGAGTAAAAGAAACAATGGGCCACTGCTAGAAAAGCTGAAATTTGCAGATTCTCTATAGTACAAAGAAAAGCCTTAAAGTAGATACTGAATCAAACCCACTGGTCAGCTAGCTCCCCATAGAAACATGAGTTATCTCTAAAGAAATCTGAAGACTGAGCATAACAAAAGGAAGTGATACAACAATAAATCTTGATTAATGTATAATTGCATGCTAAAGGCCAAGCAGAATTGTATGTCCATTTCTAGGCTTAAAGCCTTCTTAGTTCTGTCTCTATTGTCTTACACAAGATAGCTGACTTTTTAAAAAAGATTACAAGACATATTAAAACATGAACACACACACACACACACACACACACACACACACAATCCCCAGGCAAAGCAGTCAATAGAATCAGATGTAGCTATTATAGATATGTTGAAATTATCTAATGGAATTTAAAATAACTGCAATTAATATGTTAAAGCCTCAGTGCAAAAGTTGAACAACTTAAAAGAACACATGGGTATTTTAACCAAGAGAAGAAAACAATAAGAATCAACATGGAAACAATGGAAATGAAAATATAGTAACAGAGATGAGTATTGTCTTATATAAATTCATTAATGACAGCCAGGAGAAAAAATCAGTCAGCTTGAAACATATTAGAAGAAATTGCCTCAAATGAAAACATAAGTAATCAATGCAGGAAAAATAAAAATAAACAACAACAACAACAAAAACTACACTTACACTACAGAGCATCCAAAAACTGTGGGATAAAATCATACAATCTAAGGATTACTGGAATGCTAGAAGCAGAAAAACCAAAGAATGAACAAAAGAAATATTTGAAGAAATAAGAGCTGACAATTTTTCAAAATTAAACATAGACTATAAGCCATGGACTCAAAAAAGCTCAGAGAATATCAAATAAAATAACTACTGACCAACCAAAACAAACAAACAAACAAATAATATCACATATCTAGCATACCATAAACAGTTGAAATCAAAAGACAAAGTGAAAATTTGAAGTCAAAGAAGTATATGACATATGATTGTACATTCGTGGACAGCCTGCCCAGAAAAAAAAGGAATCAATCAACACACTGAGCAGAAAACAAAACAAAACAAAAATCTCATCTCAAACTCATATCTTATGTAATGTATAAAAGTTAACTCATATATAGACATAAATATATAATTTGAAACTATAAATTTTCTGGAAGAAAACTGAGATGGCAATCTTTGTGACCTCAACTAATTTGGAATCTTTTGGTCTGAGAGATACTATTAAATGTATAAGAAGTTACATTCCAGATTAGAAGAAAACATTTATAAGTCACATTTCTGACAAAGATCTGATGGTCAGAATATAGAAAAAAATACACAAAACTAAAATTTAAGACAACCAACAACAAATTTTTAAAAAATATCTAACCAGACACCTCACCAAAGAAAATATATGGCCAGGCATGGTGGCACACACCTGCAATCCCAGTGGCTCAGGAGGCTGAGACATGAGGATTGCAAGTTGAAAGCCAGCTTCAGAAATTTAGGGAGGCCTGAAGCAACTTAGAGAGACCCTGTCTCAAAAAATAAAAAGGACTGGGGATGTGACTCAGTGGTTAAGCACCACTAGGTTCAATCTCCAGTACCGAAATAAACAAACAAACAAACAAATAAAAAAAATATAAATGACAAACATATAGAAAGGTGCTTAATATCATTAGTGATGAGAAAAATACATGTTAATACCACAGTGAGATTTAACAACACACAAGTTCGAATGCTAAAAACAGACAGACAGACAAACTGAACTGAGTGCTGAGAGTATTCAGAGGCACTGGGACTCTTACATATTGCTGGTGAGAATGCAAAATGGAATGGTGCCACTATGGTAAACATTCCAGGAGTTTCCAATAAAATTAAATGTGTGGTTATTATTTGGCTCAACAATCTCACCCCTAGAAATTTACCATGGATGGTTAATTTTATTTGTCAACTTAGCTAGATGATGGTGCCCAGATATTTGGTCAAATATCAGCCTAGATGTTGCTACAAAGGTAATTCTTTCTTTCTTTCTTTCTTTCTTTCTTTCTTTCTTTCTTTCTTTCTTTCTTTCTTTCTTTCTTTCTTTCTTTCCTTCCTTCCTTCCTTCCTTCCTTCCTTCCTTCCTTTCTTCCTTCCTTCCTTCCTTTCTTTTCTTTTCTTTCTTTCTTTTTGGTACTGGGATTGAATTCAGAGGCACTCAACCTGCCTCAGTGCAAAAGTTGAACAACTTAAAAGAACACATGGATATTTTAACCAAGAGAAAAAAAAAACCAATAAGAATCAACATGGAAAAAAAATGGAAATGAAAACACAGTAACAGAGATGAGTTAATTTTACATCCCCAGCCCTATTTTGTATTTTATTCACAGATAGGGTGTCACTGAGTTACTTAGCACCTTGCTTTGCTGAGGCTGGCTTTGAACTAATGATCCTCCTGCCTCAGCCTCCCGAGCAGTGGGAGGTGTGTGTCACCATGCCTGGCTTGCAAAGGTACTTTTAAAGGTGAGATTAACACTAAATAAGTAGGCTTTAAATAAAGCAGATTGCTCTCCCTAAGGTGGATGGGCCTCATCCAATCAGAAAAAGGCCTTCAGAGAAAATTGAAATCCCTAGAGGAGGAGGGAATTCTGTCTCCTGACTGCTTTAGGTGCAAGCTACAGCATTTCTTCCCTGGATCTTCATCCTCCTCTACCCTGTGGATGTTGTACTCATCAACATCCACAATCTCCTGAGCCATTTTTTTTAACTCCCCCTTTTCTCTATCCCTCTCACTTCTCTTTTTCTCTCTTTCCTTCTCCTCCTCCTCCTCCCTCCTTTTTTGTTCTCTTTTCTCTCTCTCCTTGGTCTCTTTCTCTGGAGTAGTCTTATAAGATTTTAATACTGAGAGTAGATAACCACCATCACAATATTCCATACAACATTGCTTTTGACCCAAGAACAAATGTCATAACAAATGACGTATGGTGATAGATTTATGCTCATGAAATTCACTGTTCTTTCCATATTCTGCATCAACCTGAAGCTGATGACTTACAGACCTGACATACATCATTAATTCTTGCCTGTGTCTCGGAACTGCCAGCTTACCCTATAGATTTTGGACTTGTCAGACTCTACAATCTATACCTCTCTTAGTGTATTATAAGATTGAATATCTTTTTATATTTACACATTCTCTTTCTCTGAATAACTCTGACTAATAAATTTATCCAAGAGGAATGAACACATATTTTCACACTAAAACCTGCACATGAAAACTGTACATGTCAGCTTTATTCATACTTGCTCCACGCTGTAAGCCACCCAGGTGTCCTTCAATCAGTGAATGAATAAGATACTTATTTTACATCCATGCAATGGAATACTACTCAGTAAGAGAAAGGAATAAATCATTGATTCATGTAACAACATGTGTGTCTCAAATGCTATTAGTTGAGTAAAAGAGCCATATTTAAAATCCTCTATAATAAACATTTCTATTTTTATTACATTCTGGAAAAGGCAAAACTATAGGAATGTCAAACAAACCAGAGGTTTTCCTGGGTAAGTGTGGAAGGGTTGACCACAAAGGGGTAATACCAGGGAATTTTTGCAGGGATGGAACAGTTCTCTGTTATGGCGATAGTGGTGGGAACACAACTCTACGCTTAGTTAAAATCCATATATCTGTTTACCACAAGAGTAAAACTTACTACATGTAAATATTTTTAAAATCAACCAGGTTTTAGGGGGAAACAAAAAAAATGGAGTATGAATGTAGCAAATGAACCTGTGTTACAATGAATAACCACACTGAAAAGAATAAGGGAGTAAATTATTAAGTTGCTTTGGAAAACAAAGCATTTTGTACTATATTCTGTAAGGCTGAAGACAAACAGAACTTTATATGTAAACACTGAGTATAAGGTCCTTGCTTAGCATCTGGATGGATCTTAAGTGACAGCTGCCATTTTAAGAGAAAGGCTCACCACTCCCTCATACCAACCTCACCCTTAACCGCCCCATTAGGACCTTCTAGGCTCTAATCCCTGAGCCTGCCTCATAAGGAACCAAAGCCTGTATTGCTTCTCTTCATATATGGAGAGATGGCCTTTATTTGTCAGCTCTGACAAATAAAATCTCGTGTGTATCTCTGCCTGGTCTTCATCTTTCATTTCTCACTTGCTGGTCTCCAGGTTCCTCATTTTCCTTCCACTGAGTCTAGTTGATAAATAGCAGAGGTTAGCAATTATGAAAATACTTTAAGTGTATACTGGACCTGAACAAATAATTTAACATATTGCAGATAACGAGAGCCAGGATTTTTCACTACTGGAGAAAGAAATTACAAACGAAGAGAGAGGAAAGTCCTCAATGAATCCAAGTTAGGTTGAAATCAGAAGAATCAATTTAAAAATATACATACATAGTGAGATAAATACAGAAATATAGATCTGTATGTCAGCATGGGCTACATTTCCAAGTTCTAACTTCTAAGAGTACCTAGAAATAATGATGAATCAGTAGCAATGAGCACACCTAGTGCTCAGATTGTGATTTCTAAATACTATTTTCCAAAAAAAAAAAAAAGAGTCAGGAGTCCTTGGAAGAAAGTGGTTGGTTCTAGGACTGGAACCAGATGAGTGAAGATTATCATTGCATTGCTAAATAGTACTTTATTTAGAAGGTAAAAAAGTGCTAAATGTGGTGGCAGGGGTACATATGTTAGCTTTGTATTGCAGCTGTGACCAAAATACATGACAAGTACAACTTAGAGGAGGGGAAAATTTATTTTGGTTCACAAAGTTTAGTTCATCGTTGGCTGAGTTCCTTGCTCTGGGCCAAGATGAGGCAGACCATCAAGGCCAAAGGTGGTGGAAAGCTGCTCACCTCATGGCCTGGAAGTGGGGGTGGGAGGATGGGAAGGGAAAAATGAACCCTTCCAGGGCACCCCCATGACCTACCTCCTCCAACAATGCCCCATCTGCCTACAGTTACATCGGTTAGTTCATTCAAATTAGGATGGAATTATTAGATTATAGCCCATAATATAATCATTTCACTTCTGAATATTACTGCATTAATACAAGAGCTTTTGAGGGACATCATATCCAAACCATAATAGGGCATATATCAAAAGGCCACTGGAACCAATCTGAAAAAGCTCTTGATAGTCCAATTGAAAAAACAAAAAGTGCAACAAAGTAGATAATTATGGTATTGGGTTATAACCCAAAGAATACTGATAGAAATAATTAACGGAGCAAATAAGTGAGAGGGAGAGAAAACTCTTTCTCATAGAAGAATTTCAAGTGAAAAATGTAGAAAGAATGAGTGAAATAGAAAATCACCACTTGATAGCAGAGGATAGGAAAGGTAGCAGAATACAACAGTCACCAGTATAGCAAGATGTAAAAACGTGGATGTGTAATCGATGTGATCCTGCAATCTGTATTCGGGGTAAAAATCGGGAGTTCATAACCCACTTGAATCAAATGTATGAAATATGATATGTCAAGAGCTTTGTAATGTTTTGAACAACCAATAAATAAACAAACAAACAAACAAACAAAAAAAAACATTCTACCCACCTCAACATGTAAAAAAAAAAAAGAAAAGAAAATCACCACTTGAATACCATTGTAATCATGGTTTTAGTCAAGATCCCCCAATGGATGCTAAAATTTAATGGGTACAAATTTGAGCAGGCACAAGATATTTTCATAGACTCAAAGTATCTCCTCTACAATATTTATTAAATGTAAATGGAAAAATGGTAACTTGATAATAATGGAGAAACCCAAAAATAACACTTTAATCATGTGGTTAAGTTTAACATCACTAGGAATAAAACACATAAACATCATGTACCTCCTGATATAATGTACTAAGAAGGGCATATCACCTGTGTGTTCTCTCCTCCAAAATGCCTAATGTCGTTCAAATCATAAGAAAACATAATCAAACTCAAATTGAGAGACAGCTTACAAAATAATTGTTCTTCTAAAGCATCAAGGTCATGAAAGACAAATTTGTTACTTTGGTAATTGCATTATGGTTATGTAAGATGACAAGATAAGGAGAAGCCTTATAAAGGTAGAGGGGGACTCTTGTACTATTTTTGCAACTTCTCTAACTCTTAAATTATTTCAGGATAAAAAGTTTAAAAATTACAAAATGGCTAGTATCATTGCTAAAAAAAAAAAAAAACTGTCAATTTTGAGAAAAAAGGAAAAAGAATAAAAAGATACTATGCAAAAACTGTACCCCCAAAGAATTACTAGAGATAGAAAAGGACATTTGCTAATTCAAAGGAAACAACCCAACAGCAAGATACCACAGGTTTTTTTTGTTGTTGTTGTTGATTCTTTTTGTGTGTGTGGTGCTGGAGATAGAATCCAGAGCCTTGTGTATGAAAGGCAAGCATTCTACCAACTGAGCTATATCCCCAGACCCCACAATTTTAAATTTAAATCTAATTTTAAATTTAAATCTGCACATACCCAATTATATAGTAATTATTGATAAATACATCAATGTGTATATATTAATATATATATAACATGCATACATTACATATATACGCAGAGAATATACATATATATATACATTTGTATTTTCTCTGTGTGTATATGTATATTTGTACATGCATATGTATATATATTCTGATATTCATATATACACATGTAATATCTCTGTATAATCTGTAATGTTCCATGGCTAATAGAGCAATGCTCTGCCATATACTCAGAGATGGCACAACTATGACATTTAGGATTATGAAAAATAAAAAGTAAACATGAAATAATAATAAAGGATAAGTGTGCCTTTTACTTATTAATCAATAATAAGATACAACTTTCAAATTATTTTTCTAGTAATATGATTGGGGTATGAGAAGCCTTTATTTTCCAAGCATTGTGGCATATGAGAACCATGTAAGTGTTTTTTAAACTCTAGACTTCCGTACTATTTCAATAATACTGAGTTGAGGCTTGGAAATGATTTTCTTTTTTTCTCTAGGTACCTCAAACATATGGCCACCTTTGGAAAACTCCTCTACTATGTCACCCTTTCTCACTTGTCTGAGAAACAACTCTCCTTCTGTCTTAGATTAGAGTTGGCTATGAAACCTGAATCTAAACCCCAGGCTCACTCCTATCCCTTTGAATTCATCTGGGTGCCTTTGTGGTGTGTTGCTGGCAGCATACAAGCAACTGAGCTGATATTTCTCTTCCGGTCCTTCTGTCTATGCTATACTTTCCTGGCATCTACAGATTTAGATGTGGCTTTAGATTTCAGGCAGGCACATTTCTTGAAAGGCTAAATATAGAATGTAAAACATCTGATATTTAATTTAAAAGATCATTAAATGAGACTTCATTTCCACATGTCCTTGTGACTTCTAAATTAATGAGATTAAATGTGCCCTTTGAGCCCTTGTCTGGGAACACCTTGGGCCTCTTTTCCTTCAGGTTAGACCTCCAGGCAAATCTGCTGACAGTGGATGAGATAGGGTAAATTAATTTGTCCATTATTTACTTTTATCATTTGCTCATCAGTTTGTTTCTAAGGAAAAGTTTCCTATGAGTATTTAGAATAGTGGTTATTCAGATTTTAGTGAGCATTAAAATCACCCAGGAGGGTTGGGGTTGTAGCTCAGCAGCAGAGCACTTGTCTACCATGTATGAGGCACTGGGTTTTGATTCTCAGCACCACATATAATTAAGTAAAATAAAGGTCCATTGACAAGTTAAAAAAATTACCTTAAAAAATCACCCAGGGAATTAACTTTTTAATAAATGGAGTGTCTTGACCTCCTACCCTCAGAGATTATTTATAATAAATTTTGGGATAAGTATTCCAGAATCTGTATTTTTAAGTAAGTATCTTTTCACAATTCTAATGCAGCTGGGATGTTAGAATACCCTTAAAAATCCTGGCTAAGAAGATAATTTCTGAGAATTTTACATGTTTATGGGAGCCCTGTATCTGAAAACTGGCACAGACATTGAACTTCAGTGCAGACATTCTGACAGAATACAGCTTGTTAAAATATGAGAGAGAAAAAAAATCTAGCTTTGAAAATGAGCCTTCCTTTCACTGACTTTTTTTTTTTTAATGACAACTTTTGTGAAATGACTCACTGGAGGATTATTATGGGCTAAGTATGATAATAGTCATTAATATTCTGGCCACAAATGCAATTCATTTAGTAAATGCCAGACTCTTTGAATCGTGAAGTACCTAACATAATTGCATTCTGCAGCTAGGATGTAGCAATGGACCCCTGGGTGGCCATGTGGATCTTTCCTTTCCTTTAAAGCATTGGATAGAAACCTCAATGTGTGGCCCTGGAGTGGAGCAGCTTCCGTTTCCATCCTTCCATCCCATTTTCTTAAAAAAACAAAAACAAAAAACACTCAGTTATATTCAGAACCAAAGAAGAAAGACTATATGGGTGTGTGTGTGTGTGTGTGTGTGTGTGTGTGTGTGTGTGTATTTATTTATTTCCATCTTGTGTTCCTGGCTGAATGTAAAAGTACTCTGGGCTGTTTAGAAGATTGGTACAAAAAAAAAAATCTCTCATTTGTATGCAGCAATTGTTATGAAACAAGAAAGGGGAAATGTGAAGGCAATTTGGTTATCACGACAGTATTGTATTACCTTAAGCTTTTTCCTCAGATTTTAACTTTTTCTTTAATGATCAATCTGGGGACACATTGTTCATTTTATCCACCCAAGAAATGCTTTTCCCATCAAATTCATTTTCTTTTACTTCATTTGCCATTTAGCTTCCGTTAAGTACAAGGGGGCGCAGCATTGTGGTCTTGCATAATAGAAGAAAAATTAAATGTGTTGAAAAACTGTCTTGTGCTTTTTCTACAAAAGTGAAGCCTCATTGTCATGCATGAGCCAATTGGTTAACTTAATGGAGGACAGAGGAGTGTGAGTCTAGAAGATCCAATTGTGAGTTTTGGGAGCTCAAGCAAATCACAAAGTCGTCACCACTCAGGCATCCTGCTCTTTGCATTTGTTAAATTGTATTTCTCATTAGAGACTCACTGATAACACTTGTAACAAGCTGAGGAAAGTAGGTCTTGCTGCTGCTTAATTTGAGGAAATTGATTAAGATAAATTTAAGATTGTGCCCATCTTAGAGAAAAATGAAATAACTCATTATGGAAAGAATGGACTGCTTGCTATTATTCTGATAGGGAGCAATTTAATGAGCAAATTTATGAACTGTTGAAGTCAACTTCTTGGTAATTTGCATTTTGCTTCATGGTTCCTAAAGGAAAAAATTAACCCATGGTAAGAGGTGAACAGATGTTGATAATGAAAACTGGAAAATACACAAACTTGAAAAAGAAATATAATTGTTAAAATTTGGATGCACATGCTTCCAGCTTCTTTTCTTCATATGTATGTAGATTTCTGATATCATATTTTATACACTGCTCTGAATATTGCCTTTTCCCATCTACTCTTAGACTATAAAGCATTTCTTATTGCAATTAAAATTTTTTCATGAACGTAAACTTAATGTTGGTATAATACAACCTTTATTTATGTATAATTAACTATTCTTTTATAATTGGACATTAATTTTAGAATACTCCAATGATCTTGGTTCATAATTGAAATCCTAAAATATTTATGGAAAATTCCATATTTCCGCTAAGCAAATTAATAGGCAGATGATGGATTCTGGGCTACCCTGTTAATAATAACTAACTCAATTTTCAGAAAAGTCAGAAGGTTGAATAAGATCATTGGCCTTCAAAACTGGCTATTTGGAAATGAGTTTTGGTTAGATTGGAGATTGATTAGTTTTTTCCAGAGTTGCTTCCATGTTTGAAGTCAGTGTGTTACAGCAGGAGTTATAATCTTTTCTGTAGAGAGGAGAGGCAGGAAGTAGAGAAGGAAAGTAGGTTTATAGCTCCGAATCTATCAAATGTGGAGATTCATTGTGAAGTGTCTGAGCTGGATGGCAGGAATTCTCCCCAAAAACTTCTTTGCAAGGGATGGAAAGGGAGCAATGGTTTGTGAGAATCATGGATGGGTATATTTAGGGCTTGATATAGAGATATTTGGGGAAGAGTAGTGATAAAGTAAACATTTACCAAATAAAGTTTGACATCTTCTGACTCTACAGATTGTTTTGGTCAAGTTAGAAGCAAATTTTGGGATAGAGGAAGGGACAGAATACTAAGATGGAAGACTATGTTAAGTGTTCTGCCGGATTTCTGTTCATGACTAAAAGGCTCAGGGATCACAAAATCACTAAAAGGCTCAGGGCTGTGCAAAATAACCGCACAAGAGACACAAATACCTTTTTCTTTGAGGTTGCTGTGATGGCTCCTCTGAACTTAAGGGTCTGCAGGAAGAGAGAGAGAGAGAGAGAGAGAGAGAGAGAGAGCGAGCACATGTGCTGACCCCTTTTATTGAAGAGAAGCTATTCAAATGAGGCAAAAGGTCAGGTTTCAGGGGGCTGAGTCTATCTTCATGATATCCACTGTCAGCAGGTTGACTGACATCTAGATAGGCCACACCCAAGGGCACAGTAAGAGAAAGGGACACACACAAGGCATTTCCTTGGAACGTTCTATCCTAAACAGGGCAAAGGGTAATATACAAAGGAACAGGTGAGCATAGCTCCACCCATGGGGCTAAAGGAAACCATGCCTGGGCATGAAGACAGTCACTGGAACCCTAGAAGAGTGGGGCAGTCTGAGGCCACATCGCCCAGCAGAAGAGTTAACTCAGTTAGGAGTGAGGTTGGTTTCCTACAGTGTTCGATGTCATGAATAAGTGAATGAATAAATATCTGTGATCTTTTAATTCTCTGACACAAACTAGGATTTTACCAATTCAGTTGGTAAAGTCTCCCTGCCCTCAATTCAGAAGCCAGACACAATGGAATGACTAGGTTACTCACATTTGTGTCCAGCAGGCCATAAATCTAGGGGTTTCCATGATGTCTACTCTTTCAGGTTCAATAATTTACTGTAACAACTCACAAAATTCAGGAAAATGCAATATTTACTATTATATACTCAAAGTTTATTGTAAAGGATACAAATAAACAGCTAGATGAAGAGGTATAAAGGATGAGATTTGAATGTGTCCCTAGCATGAAAGCCTCTTTTTCCTTGGAGTAGGTATGGTGTACCATCCTCAAGGTATTAACAAGCTCAAAGTTCTCCAAACCCCATCTTCTAGAAGTTTACATGGGGGTTGATACTAGTATAGAACCTAGGAAGAAGTTTTTAGAAGGGGATGGTGTTGAGTGTTTCAGGCATAAATGTGCTCTTAGTAAACAAAAGAAGTATGAAAATATGGGTGATATTTTTAATCAATCAACCACAATTACTGGGCAATTTCTGTGTGTTCTGCCTTATATGGATTTAAGGATAATATAGAAGACTTAAGAATAGGGGTTACTTCTCCAAAGATGTTTTGTTTTAATTAAGTCTTTGAGACTGTCTTATCCTATAGCTACAGAGCAGACCTCTTCAAGCCTTCCCTACTTCTTCCCTCCCAAACCCTTTTGCTCTGCCCTATAGGAAGCAGCCCTCACTTTGATGCATCTCATGAAGGCTCTTTGATAGGAATACTTTGATCCCAGACCTGATTCACCACACAGGAGGGCTCCTGGGTCTGCCTTTGGCCCTCACTCTGCAGCTATTAGTATGCTTTGTTCCACTGTCACTCCCATCCCAGGCTTGCTTCTTTAACCCCTTACAGCACCACACTTCTTACCCCCCACTTCTTTCCCCGCCACCTCCTAGCTCCAATGTCTGGGGATATGTTTATCCAGACGAGGGAAAGGAAACACATACAAACTAACATATAGAACAAGTTCCATGCGGAATTTCAAATTGGCTCTTTGCAAAAATAAAACTATTAACAGCAGCAACACGAGCCAAATATATTTATGGAGAGCTTGCTAAGTGCCAGGTTTTGCTGTAATCATTTTTACATGCATTTATAAAATTAATTCTTATGATGACCCTATAGGTTGTTATCACTATTTTACAGATGGGGAAACTAAATCACACAGAGGTTATTTAAATGGCAGGTCAAACAAATGGGATTGAAACACAGCCATTCTGACTCCAGTGCCAAAGCCACATGTGGTTACATGGATAGATTAGAGAATGAAAGGGGTGAATTAAGAATGATTCCCTGGAGAATGTCTGAAATTCTTTTAAGCAAAGAAAGATATAAGCTCAAGGACAGCTTGAGAGAGGATATTCTATATTAGGAAAATACTGTGTTCCCAAGTTTCTAAAACCTAATGGGATTTCTCTCATCTTAATATTTTTCCAAGTGCTGGGTTTGGGACCTGGAACATGTTTCTCCCTTTTATTCTTTTGTCTAACTCTTATTTATCCTATAATAGCTTGACTTGAAAATGTGGCACTGGCTTTTTGTAAGAGCATAGAGCAGGAACCTATAAAAATCATGGATAAAATATAATCTAAGACTAGAAAAATGTTGAGGAACAGTTAGAACATGGGAGGCAGCCCATGTCATATAGTTATAAAATGATCAGTAAACTGTTATCTGAGGTAGCTTAGAGGATGGAACATGTCCTGAATGATTTTTTTTTTTAGTACCAAGGATTGACCTCAGGGGCACTCGACCATTGACTGAGGTGCTTAGCACCTCTCTTCTGCTAAGGCTGGCTTTGAACTCCTGATCCTCCTGTCTCAGCCTCCTGAGCCACTGGGATAATAGGTGTGTGCCACAGAGCTAGGTCCCTAATGACCTTTTGAATTTGCCTAAGAAGATCCCTAAACACCATGTTGAAAGTATCAATTAGTTGATGCCTGATGAATATGATAAGGTAAAGAAAGCAGATGATCTAAATAAAAGAAGAATTGGTAAGTTTGTAAAGTGTGAAGGATGGAAAATAAAAATGTTTCTCATTTGTAGCCTATAAAGCCAGTAAAACACCACATGTACTAGAAAGATATGGCCTGGAGGGAAAGTTGGACATGGAAGTGAGGAAGTGATTTGTAGCATCTAGGCAAACAAATTTTGATCAATTAAAGCAAAGAAAGATTAGCTAGTAGTGATAAATTAGTATTCAAGGAATATAAGAATCTCTGAGATATTTGTAAAAATTTGAACATGGATTTATTTCTAAACCTTCTTTTTTTCTTTTTATTCCTATAATTGTTACCTTTTTATTCATGTCACTTAGGCTGTATTGATAGGAAGCCATTCTGTCCCCATTGTAAGCTCAGCTCCTTCTTGGTTTGATGAGGTCAAATGAAGACCTCTTTCTGAATTATTCCACAAAAAGCTATTTGTAGTCACCATACATTTTCAGTGAGCAGATGACTATGACAACAACAACAACTAATTGCTACTTTTCTGAAAAAATTTTGAAACATCGTTTTCTGATGAATAGAGAAATATGACAAGCACAGCTCTCCTTTTGTTCTTTCATGGATGAAAGTTCAGCAGAGCTCATCCAGAGTTCCTGTAGCTTAGAAATTAAGAACATGTCAGAAAGGTATGACTTCCCATGACTGGGAAACAAGCAGTCAGAGTCAGAAGTTGAGCTAATAAGGGATCTAAAGAAAATACCTAAGAGTAGTTAGGACAAGTATGGGCATCTGAATGTCTTCTGGTTACAAAGGCCTTCAGAGAAACATGAAATTACCATAGGGTTCCTGAGCCATATGATTTCTATTGTTGGCATAGTAGAGTGACTTGTATCAAACTGGCTTTTCTGCCAAAACAAACTCTAAGAGATGGAACTATAAAATCATAGTTGGAAGGTGGGTCGCAACCAAACCAGCTAGGATTCAAGGGGCCAAGAACTTTAAGAGAAAAGGGGTGTGATGAGGAGAGCCCATACTTACTCCACATCTTTCCTTAGGTCATTTGGCTTCTGTCTTTGTTCTTCCTATAGATTCTTGTTCTTTTCATATCCAGTCTCTGGAGAAGTAGGGTACAATCTGCTAGGGTCAGGCCTAAAATTGACCTGTTATTGGATAGAGTGTTGAAATGATAATATTCATGCCCCAAAGTAGAATAGAGCATCTATACTTAATCCTGAAGTTACTGCAGGGCAATCAGGTATACTAGGGATACTAGGGTGATTTCTACTAGAAGACAAAATAAGGTAGCACATAATTATGCTATTACATTGTCTATTTGAGTATTCATGCATGTGGAACAAAATCACAGAGAACAATAAGATCTTCTGAAGTCAGAGAAGGCCTCAGATGGGTAATGTTTTTGTTTCATGACCAACTAAGAAAGAACAGAGCATAAACAATGTCAAACTATAAAGAGACATAGTGAGAAAACTAGGGAAAATACCTAGAGAGGAACATATTGGTTATTCATGTCACTTAGACTGTATTGATAGGAAGCCAAGAAAACCCATCAATGCAGTTAGACAACCAATGAAAGCAATGTTAAAAGAAAGAATCAGCTTGTTGCTTAATCAATTTTGTTATTTCACTGAGTTTGACAAAGGGATGAAGAATCTCTTATCTTCAGAAAATTCGAATAGGTTTGATAGCTGTTCAAAGGGGTTAGTTTCAAATAGTTGGAAGTCTCAGAAGTAAGCCAAGAAGTGGGGCCAAAGACCTTGAATGCTCTCTGTAAATTTTCCTTGATTAATTGGCCTTGGTCTGACTTCTGTTGTGTTTTTGTCTGGGGTTATTTTGGATGACATTCCCTTTATCACATATCAAGACTTTCTTGTGGAGTTCTACTGGGTTCTTACTAGTATCTCCTCAAATGCCTTCTGTTTGAACATTTTTCTCCTTTACTCCAAGATGAAAACAATAAGCAGACTTAAAATGCGAAAAATATTGGGTATACTTGACATTAGGAAATGCATGACTTTTTTATGACTAGAGTGCTAAATATTTGATCAGAATAGTTTGTTTACTGCCCGAAAACATTTTCTTGACCTGAGAAACATTTATTGACCTGAGAAAAATAGGTTCATGGAAACCATTTACATTTTCTGATAGAGACATGTTGTGGTAAAGTAATTGGTTGGTCATTTTGAAAATTTTGGCTCTCTTTACCAGTCAAGAGTTTATCCAAAGCCTACTATATTTCAGATATGATGTGCCTTATGGGAATGTTTAGAGAAGTGTTTTCCAAGGCAAACAGCAAGATATTAGTAGATGTTCCTTTGACAAAATGGTTTCTGGCCAAATGAGCTTGCAACATTAACTCTTACCTTTGAATCTTAGTTCATAATAGAATAATAAAGCTTGTGATAAATCTTGCAATAAGGAAACCTGCTTGATTTTGCTTTGCTTAACCATGTATTTTCTTAAGTTTTTTCTTAGCATGGAAACTCTTTTTCTGGAACATTCATTATATCTCATGGGATAGTAGGGAATGCTGGGGAAAGATGATTGCATTAGACTTCTCTGCCTTCCCTGTATCTATGGGGGAGTGAAAATGGAAGAAACTTAATGATACATCATTTATCAGATAAGTTCTGAACCCAAATTGGCTGCTGCGAAGAATTTGGTAATAAAACATGGGTTAATGGCAGAAAATGATGCATATAAACACTTAGCCAAATGTTTTTCTTCCTTCTTTTTTTTTATCTTTGGCTTCTTGTTTTAATCTTTTTTCCTCTTGTAGTCCTATCTGTTATCTTTCTTGGACCTTAAGCACAAAGACATGGTAGGTCCCATCCCTTTCCTTTTCTTTCTTTCTTTTTCTTTTCTTTCTTTCTTTTTTTTTTTTTTTTTTTTTGCATTACTGGAGACTGAACCTAGGGCTTAAAACATACTAGTCAATAACTCTATCACTGAGCACCTCCCCAAGACCTTTTTATTTTGTTTGAGACAGAGTTTTGTTAAGTTGCCCAGTCTGGCTTTACCTTGCAATCCTTCTGTCTCAGCCTCCCTAGTATCATGCACCACAAGATGCTACCCTTTTTCTTAAACACTTTTATTATTAGCCAGATGGTTCTTTCTCTTTCGCCAGTTTCTTTACTGATGTTTTTAGGCAGTTCACAAAACCTGTTAACAACAGGTTTGGCTTTATATTCTCATTCATCATGTATGACCATGAAGTAAAAAGCTAATAAGGAGATAAGTTTGGAGGGAGATTCCCAATGGCTTGATGGATGAGCAGCCAGGAATCTGTCTCAGTATGAAGATTTTCCAACGTGTGGATAAAAGACCAGTATATTGGCCTCAGTACAAGATCAGGTTAGTCATGTCAAGAGTCAATTGGACTGTTAAATCCTAGTGGGTGTGGGTCAAATGGTATGGTGAGACATCTGTACCTCGTAGGATGGAAGCATAGAGATGGGAGTGATGGGGTCTACCCTGGTTTTGGGGAAGAAAGAGATTGTTTTGGATATTTAGAAAAGACTCTAAATAGGAAGGGAAGTGCTTTAGTCAGCTTGATAATCCCTGTGACCAAAAGTCCTGAAAAGAACAATAAAGAGGAATGAGAGTTTATTTAGGGCTCACAGTTTCAGAGGTCTTAGTCCTCAGACTAAGATGGGTGGTTGACTCAATTGCTCTGGGCTAAAAGTGAGGTAAAACATCGTGGCAGAAAGGCATGGAAGAGGAAAGCAGCTTAGGACATGGCACAAGGAAACACAGAGAGAGTTCCACTCACCAAGGACAAAATATAAACCCCAAAGTCATGCATCTAGTGACCTACCTCTCCAGCCACATACTATCTGCCTACAGTTATTGCCCAGTTAATACATATCAGTGGATTAATACACTGATTAGGTTAAGGCTCCAATAACCCAATCATTTCATCTCTAAATTTTCTTGCATTGTCTCACACATGAGTTTTGGAGAGACACCACATATCTAAACCATAACAAGATACTTGAGACTTTATTGAAGAATAGCTTCGTGTTGCATGGAAGATAAGAGTGAAAAAGAAGAGACTAGGAAAGACATTCTGGGTAGAAGAAGCAACACGAACCAAAACATAGAAGCAGGAAATCTAGCTGTCCTATAAGGCAGTGGCACAGAATGCAAGTGGACTTAAGGGTTAGGCAGTTCATTCAGTTTCCAATTCCACCACAACAAAGTACCCACATTTAGTGGCTTAAAACACCACATATTTATTATCTTATAGTACAATGTCTCAAAAATCTGACAGGGTCATATTGGGCTAAAATCAAAGTGTGACAAAGTGTCAGGGAGAGAATCTCTTTGTTTGTGTTCTCTAGCTTCTTAGGGCTGACCATATACTTTGGCTAGTGGTACCTTTCTCTGATCTTGAAAGACAACAGTGTAAGTGTTTCTCTGACCTTGTTTCTGTTGTACACCTCTTTGACCAAAGCCAGGAAAGGTTCCCTACTTTTAATGATTCACATGGTTAATTTGGTCCTATTTGACTAATCCAAAATAATCCCCCTGTTTCAATGTCTGTAAACTTAATCCTTTTTTGCTACGCAAGGTAACATATTTACAGGTTCTGGGGATTAATTAGATGGGGGCATTTTTGGGGGAGTCAATATTTTGCCCACTCTGATGAGGTAGGCAAGAACTTGTGTCCTTCCATGTTTAGAAGCCAGGTTCTGACTTCTGTTAACTAGTTTGGATTGGCTCCCTGGCCAGTGCTCTGCTATTTGGGCACTGGAGCCAGTCTTTTGCCTCTTTGCCTCATGAAAAAAAGAGTGATTGACACTGATTGTTTTTCATTACTCTCAATGGTGCCCTCGACCCCAGGTTATTTAACCCTTGTTCAACAGTAAGGAAAAAGCTATTTTTGAAACTTTCTATTATTTATCTGAAGACACACATGGACATAAAAGGGACTTTGACTTCCTGGAGAGTCTACCAAACATTGTTCCTGCCAGCTATTATCATTTTCCTTTACATTTTATTTGAAATTAAGTGCTCATAAAAAAGATAAGCCAAATTTCACATATGTTCCCTTCAACTGACCTAATTATATTAATTTATGTAGATGAAATTGGTCCTAAGCCAGTTCTGTAAATTATCTTATTCTGTATCTTATATACTCAAGTTTTTATCCTCTTTCCATATTATTCCCATGCTCAATCTTCCTTAGTCATATGTCCCATTAGAATAGTGACTCTTAATGGAATATAACACAAAGTTTAAGAATAACCAATCTCTATAATTTTATGAATTAGAAAACTGACACCCAGACAGATTGGCAGGACTTAGTCAACATCACATGGCACTTAGTTACTTAGCCCAACATCCAGGATTTGACCCTGACATTACTTGTGTCTATACTTTAAAACTTTAGATTTTATAATAATTTTGTTTCAATTTTTAAATTTTTATCTCAGGCTGTCCAATTATTCTTTTGTTAAAAGCAACATAATTCTTGAATTTCAGTCTCTTGGGGTTCTTCAACTTAGCCCTACGTTGTAGAGGCCTTACTATTTTTGCTAAAAAAAAAAAAAAAAAAAAAAGTAACATCCAAGGACTCAATTGATATGCAGTCTCTGTGTTCCACATCCCTCTCTTTTTGGCAAGTGGAGATTAGCTTTTTTGGCTTATGTTCTTTTCTTTTCCTCTTTTTATTTTAAATCTTTCTTATAAGGCTCACACTTCCCTCACTTCCTCTCCACTTCAAATTCTCTTTCCTTTAATAATATCCCACCCTCCATACACCTCCTTGTTTCCTCCTGGGTTTAATCCTAACAAAGGGCAGACACAAATAGCTGCAGCAGTGGATGTTGATTTAGTTGCTTGGCCACATTTTTGCTTGGTGCTCTCTGAGTTTTCCCTCCCAGATGCTTAATAAATTTTCCTCCTCCTTGCTCTATTTTCCTCCTCTCTGAAGAAAATGTACACAGCTCTATCCACATCACAAATTTCTGTCAGCGTAGACAGGGAGTTAGCTTCCTAAAAAAGATGGTTATATTGAGCCTTTATGTAGCACCTTCCCCCTCAGCAATTGCGAACCTTCCATAGGGGAGAGATTTGCCGTCTCATTGCCAGTGAGAAACAGAAGTGGGGAGTAGGAGGAGAATGATACTAGAAGGTGGGAATAAGATATATTATTGATTAGACCTCACAGACAGAACAACCACTGTACAGATTAGGCCTATACAACTATTGCCCTTAATCATTTGGGGCTGCAGGGGAGTCATAATGTTGGAGCATTGATCAGCAGACTGGCTTGCCAAGAAATCAGTACAATTCTCTAGTGAAGACACCTAAAATAGAGAAATCTTCTCAGCCCACGGATGAGAACTTTTTATATCCAGGCATTCAGGCAGATCCAGTGCTACAGAACTTAGCATGACTCCTCAATGAAAGATATTCAGTGTGATTGCAGAATCCTGGGCTCAGACCCCTTTCTTCTTCCTCATAAATCTCTCTGAGCCTACATTTTCTCATTTGTGAAATATAAATAGGTGAATATGACTTTCCAGGTTATTGTCAGGTTTAAGTGATGAAAAGATTTTAGTACATTTCAAAGTTAATGGGAAAGATCCAATAAAGCAGAAGATGTGAAATGGGGATAATTCAAAAGGCAAGATCTCTCCCTGATAAAGAATGCAGGGTACTGGTGGAAGGATAAGCCTATTCAGAAGAAGGGTCACTCTTCCATAGTGGCAGGAGGGAAGGCAGAATGGCTACCTAGGTGTGTGGGTTTATAAATGTGGTGGGAAGAAGCTGAAGGATATCCTCTCCAAGGGGCTCTGCTTTCTGTGTGAATAGGAGTTGATGCCATCTGCCTTGAGTATTGGAGGATGTGATAAAATCTAGAGACTGGAGATAGTTGAGAAAGTTTAGTTTCTTCACCATGGAAAACAGGAGAGAAATGATTAAAAATGATTTTTTCTTGGCAGGTTTTTTTGCCTTGCTGAGGATGCTGACCATGAACACATCATGGCAACAATCTGCCCTGTTGTATTTTCTGCACTGATTTTCAGCAACCTTAGTTGATAGGTGTAGTCATGTAGAGAGGCTAAACAGATATGATTAAAGAACAGTGGGGCAAAGGAATTGAGGAAATCAATGAGAGTGGTTGAAATATTGAGTATAAGAAAGATGGGGCACAAAGTGAAGGAATGAGGATACTGATATTGTGAGTCAGTGAGATAAATGAGAAATTTTAAGAGTGGTCAAACGAATTATTCCAAGAGCTATTTTATGGTTGGTTCTGAAATGTCCCCAAAAGCTTATATGTTGGAAGCCTGGTTCACCATACAGCAAGGCTGGGGTGTTTATGCAATGATTAGAGCTCTGTCCTCACCACTGGATTCATTCAGCAAGTAGGATTAATAGCTGAATGGACTACTGGGAGATGGGACTTCATTGGATGAAGTAGGTCACATTTCCTCCATGTCTATCAGTAAAGGGAAGAAGGAAGAGCAGGTGCTGTTTAGTCTCTCACCGATCTTGTAAGAGGAGAGTTGTCTTCTGCATTGAGCAGTGTCTTTAGTCTATTGGGGCAGCATATACAGCATAATTTTGAGTCTAGAATTTCCAAGAACTCTTGAGTTCTTCTTTGAGCGGGAAAAGGAGGCAGCAGTAATGATCAGATCTCAAGAACCTTTATTTGGCTTTGGGTGCTTCATTTGGACTTTCTACAATCCTCTTCTAAAACACACACTGAAATTCTAAGTAAACATGAACATTCTAATTCTTTCCTTCTCTAGAAGCAAAGAGACCTGAAATCTAGACTGTACATTGTCTGTGCCCATGTTAAGATGGAAAGAGTACACAGGGATTCAGCTTTAAAACAGTGACATTTCTGATCATTTCTGTGGGTGGGATAATGGTGAGCATCACTTTCTATTCTAATGGCTAATACTAGAGCTGAAGGGAACACAATCGTAAAAAGGAATTATTTAAGTGAATATTAACATTTCCCTTAACTATTTCTTATTTTTTCAAGAGTTCAATTATTTGATGTTGTTGTTTCAACCCTGATGGGAATTAAAAAAAAAAACACAAACTTCAGTTGATCCCTTTATGATCCTATACTGTTTTCCTTACTAGGTATTATGTTTTAGGTATGAGGGGTTCTCCAAAAGCTCATGGGCGAGATGATGGAGAAATGTTCAAGGGTAAAATGGTTGGACTGTGAGAACTGTAACGTAATCAATGTATTAATCCACTGATATGGATTAAATGGGTGGTACCTGGAAGAGTGGAGTGTAGCTGGAGAAGGTGAGTCACTGAGAACATGACTTTGGGGTTTATATTTTCTCTCTGGTGATCAGAACTTTCTCTGCTTCCAAGTTGTTAAGTTCTCAGCTATTTTCCTTTATGATGACCTTCTGCCATGATGTTCTGTCTCACCTTGGGCCCTGAGCCGTGGAGTCATCCAACTAGGGATTGAACCTCTGAAACCATGAAACAAAATACACTCTCTCTTCTCTACACGGTTCTTGTCAGGTCTTTTGTTCTGGTCACAAAAAAAAAAAAAAAAAGGTGATACAAAAGCTGACTAAAATACCAGGTTTTCTAGGACAACAATTGGACC
>NW_027523277.1:0-53201 GCF_052094955.1 Ictidomys tridecemlineatus
CAGAGGTTGGAGATTGATGTGCAGTAGGATTCTCACAGAGGGCAGAGTTTGGAGACTGGTGATCAGAAGAAGTGATAGAGAAAGCAGAGATTGGAGTTTGTGGTGAAGAAAGACGGTAACAGAGAGCAGAGGTTGGAGACTGCAGAACAGAAAGACTGTTAAAGAGATCAGAGGTGGAGACTACGGTGCAGAAGGACTGTGGCAGAGAGCAGATGTCGGTAACTAGGTTGCACAAGGACTGTTGCAGAGAGCAGAGATTGGAGACTGGGGTGCAGTAGGACTGTTGCAGAAGTAGAGGTTGGAAACTAAGGTGCAGAAGGACTGTTACAGAGAGAAGAGTTTGGAGACTGTCGTACTGAAGGACTGAAACAGAAAGCAGAGGTTGGAGACTGGGGTGCATAAGGACTGTTACAGAGAGCAGATGTCAAAGACTGGTTTGCAAAAGGACTGTTAAAGAGAGCAGAGGTTAGAGATTAGGGTGCTGAAGGACTGTTGCCGAGAGCAGAATTTTGAGAGTGGGATGGTGAAGAATTGTTGCAGAGAGAAGATTTTGTAGACTGGGGTGCAGAAGGACTATTGCAGAGAGCACATTTTGGAGACTGGGGTGCAGAAGGACTGTTTAAGAGAGCAGTGGTGGAAGACTAGGGTGCAGACGGATTGTTACAGAGAGCAGAGTTCTGAGACTGGAGTGCATAAGGATCATACAGAGAGCAGAGGTTGGAGACTGGGGTGTAGAAGGACTCTTGCGGAGAGCACAGGTTGGAGACTGGGGTGGAGAAGAATCGTTGAAGAGCGAAGAGTTTGGAGACTGAGGTTTAGAAGGCCTGTTACAGAGAGCAGAGGTTCGAGACTGGGTTTCAGAATTCCTGTTATAGAAAGCAGATGTTGGATCCTGTTGTGAAGAAGGACTGTTGCAGAGATCAGAGTTTGGAGACTGGGTTGCAGGAAGGGTCTTACAGAGAGCAGAGGTAGGAGTCTGAGGTGCAGAAGGAATGTTGCAGAGATCAGAGTTTGGAGACTGGGTTGCAGAAGGGTCTTACAGAGAGCAGAGGTAGGAGTCTGAGGTGCAGAAGAACTGTTACAGAGACCAGTGTTTGGAGAGTGGGTTAATCAAGGATCTTACAGAGAGCAGATTTTTGAGTCTAAGGTGTAGAAGGACTGTTACAGAGAGCAGAGGTTGGAGACTGAGCTGTAGAAGGACTGTTATAGAGAGAAGAGTTAGGAGACTGGGGTGCAGAAGGTTCGTTGCAGACAGCAGAGTTTTCAGACTCAGGTGAAGAAGAACTGTTGCTGAGAGCAGAGGTTTGAGACTTGGGATTAGAAGGACTTTTACAGAGTGGAGAGTTTGGAGACTGAGGTGCAGAAGGACTGATTCAGAACGCAGAGGATGGAAATTGGGGTGTAGAAGGACCGTTACAGAGAGAAGAGTTTGGAGTCTGCGGTACAGAATGACTGTTACAGAGAGCAGATCTCAGAGACTGGGGAGCAGAAGGACTGTTGCAGAGGACAGAGGTTGGATGGTGTGGTGGAGAAGGAATGTTACAGAGACCAGAGTTTTGAAACTAGAGTGCAGAAAGATCTTAAACCTAGCAGAGGTTGGAGACTTTGTTGCACAAGGACTGTTGCAGAGAACAGACGTTGGAGACTGGGGCCAAGAAGGATCGTTGCAGAGAGCAGACTTTAGAGACTTCGCTGCAGAAGGACTGTTGCAGAGAGCAGATTTTAGAGACTGGGGTGCAGATGGACTGTTACAGAGAGCAGAGGTTGGAGACTGAGGTGCAGAAGGACAGATACACAAAGCAGAGTTCGGAGACTGGTGTTCAGAAGGACTGTTACAGAGAGCAGAGTTTGGAGACTCAGGTTCAGAAGGACTGTTACAGGAAGCAGAGTTTGGAAATTGGGATGCAGAAGGACCGTTACAGAGAGCAGAGGTTGGAGACTGCGGTATAGGACTGTTACCGAGAGCAGAGGTTAGAGACTGGGGTGCAGAACGACTCTTACATAGAGCACAGGTTGGAGACTGAGGTGCAGAAGGATCGATAGAGAACAGAAGTTGAAAACTGGGGTTCAGACAGACTTATACAGAAAGCAGAGTTTGGAGATTGGAGTGTAGAAAAAACGTTATGGAGAGCAGAGTTTGGAGACTGCGGTACAGAAGGACTGTTACAGAGAGCAGATCTCGGAGACTGGGGAGCAGAAGGACTATTGCAAAGGACAGAGGTTTGAGACTCGGGTTGAAGAGAGATGTTACAGAGAACAGAGTTTGGAGACTGGTTTTCAGAAGAATCTTACAGAGATCAGAGTTTGGAAACTGAAGTGCAGAAGGATCTTACAGAGAGCAGAGGTTGGAGACTGTGGTGCAAAAGGACTGTTGCAGAGAGCAGAGGATGGAGACTGGGGTCCAGAAAGATCGTTGCAGAGAGCAGAGGCTGGAGACTGGGGTGCAAAAGGACTTTTGCAGAGAGCAGAGGTTGGAGACTGGAGTGCAGAAGGACTGTTAGAGAGAGCAGAGGTTAAAGACTGAGGTGCAGAAGGAATGTTACAGAGAGCAGAGTTTGGAGACTGGGCTGCAGAAGGACTGTTGCAGAGAGCAGAGGTTGGAGACTGGGGTTCAGATGGATCTTACAGAGAGCAGAGGTTGAAGACTGGGGTTAAAAAGGACTGTTGCAGAGAGCAGATGTTGGATACTGTGGTGGAGAAGAATCGATGTAGAGAGAAGAGGTTGCAGACTGGGGTGCAGAAGGCCTGTTATATAGAGCAGAGGTTGGAGACTGGCTTGTAGAAGTCCTGTTACAGAGAGCAGAGTTTGGAGGACTGTTGTGCAGAAGGACTGTTACAGACTGCAGATTTTAAAGACTGGGTTCTAGAAGGATCTTACAGAGAGCAGATGTTTGAAAATGATGTGCATAAGGACTGTTACAGAGAGGAGATGTTGGAGACTGAGGTTCAGAAGGACTGTTACAGAAAGCAGTTTTTGGATACTGGGTTACTGAAGGATCTTACAGAGAGCAGAGGTTGGAGACTGAGTTGCAGGCGCACTGTTACAGAGAGTAGTGGTTGGAGACTGGGGTGCAAAAGGATCCTGCAGAGAGCAGAGATTTCAGACTGAGGTGTAGAAAGAGTGTTACAGAGAACAGAGGTTGGAGACTGAGGTGTAGAAGGACTGTTACAGAGAGCAGAGTTTGGAGACTCAGGTGGAGAAGGACTGTTACAGGAAGCAGAGTTTGGAAATTGGGGTGCAGAAAGGACCATTACAGAGAGCAGAGGTTGGAGACTGCGGTATAGGACTGTTCCCAAGAGCAGAGGTTTGAGACTGAGGTGCAGAAGGACTCTTACTTACAGCACAGGTTGGAGACTGAGGTGCAGAAAGATAGATACAGAGAACAGAGTTTGGAGACTGGGGTTAGGACAGACTGATCCAGAAAGTAGAGGTTTGAGACTGAGATGTAGAAGGACCATTATAAAGAGAAGAGGTTGGAGACTGCGGTACAGAAGGACTGTTACAGAGAGCAGATCTCGGAAACTGGGGAGCAGAAGAACTGTTGCAGAGAACAGAGGTTAGAGACTTGAGTGGAGAAGGAATGTTACAGAGAGAAAAGTTTGGAAACTGGAGTGCAGAATTATCTAACAGAGAGCAGATTTTGAAGACTGTGGTGCAGAAGGACTGTTACAGAGAGCAGATATTGGAAACTGGGGTGCAGAAAAAACTGTTGCAGATAGCAGATTTTAGAGACTGGGGTGCAGTAGGACTGTTAGAGCAGAGGTAGAAGACTGGGGTGCAGAAGGGTCGTTGCAGAGAGCAGACTTTTCAGAATAAGGTGCAGAAGGACTGTTGCAGAGAGCAGAGGTTGGATAGAGGGGGTGCAGAAGGATCTTACAGAGAGCAGAATTTGGAGACTGAGGTGCAGAAAAAACATTTGCAGAGGTCAAAGGTTTGAGACTGAGGTGAAGTAGGATCAGGGCAGAGAGCAGAGGTTGGAGACTGGGGTGCAGACGGATCTTGCAGAGAGCAGAGGTGTCAGACTGAGTTTCCAAAAGACTGTTACAGATAGCAGAGGTTGGAGACTGAGGTGTAGAGGACTGTTAAAGAGAGCAGAGTTTGGAGACTGAGGTGCAGAAGCACTGTTACAGAAAGCAGAGTTTGGAAATTGGAGTTCAGAAGGACCGTTACAGAGACCAGAGTTTGAAGACTGCGGTATAGAAAAACTGTTAAAGAGAGCAGAGTTTGGAGACGGGGGTGCAGGTGGACTGTTACAGAGAGCAGTGGTTAGAGACTGGGGTGCAGAAGGATCTTGCAGAGAGCAGAGGTGTCAGAATGAGGTGCCGAAGGACTGTTACAGAGAGCAGAGTTTGGAAACTTAGCTGTAGAAGGACTGTTACAGAGAGAAGAGTTTGGAGACTGAGGTGCAGATGTACTGCTACGGAAAGCAGAGGTTGGAAATTGGGGTACAGATGGACCGTTACAGAGACCAAAGTTTGAAAACTGCGGTATAAAAAAACTGTTATAGAAAGCAGAGGTTGGAGACTGGGGTGCAGAAGGAATGTTACAAAGACCACAGGTTGCAGACTGCAGTACAAAAAAAACTGTTATAGAGAGCAGATGTTGGAGACTGGGGAGCAGAAGGACTGTTGCAGAGGACAGATGTTGGAGACTGGGGTGCCGCAGGACACTTGCAGAAAGCAGAGGTTAAAGACTGGGGTGGAGAAAAAATATAACAGAGAGCAGAGTTTGGAAACTAGAGTGCAGGAGGATCTTACAGAGAGCAGATGTTGGAGACTGTGGTGCAGGAGGACTGTGGAAATGAGCAGAGTTTGAGACTGTGGTGCAGAAAGACTGTTGCAGAGAGCAGATGTCTGAGACTGGGATCCAGCGGGACTGCTGCAGAGAGGAGAGGTTGGAGACTGAGGTGCAAGAGTATTGGTGCAGAGAGCAGAGGTTGGAGACTGGTCTTCATAAGAACTGTTACATAGAGTAGACTTTGGAGAGTGGGTTGGAGAAGGATCCTACAGAGAGCAGAGGTTGGAGAATGAGGTGCAGAAGAAATGTTACAGAGAGTAGAGGTTTGAGACGGAGGTGCAGAAAGAACATTTTAGAGTACAGAGCTTGGAGACTGAGGTGCAGAAGAATTGTTATAGAGAGCAGAGGTTGGAGACTGGGGTGCAGAAGGACAGTTGCAGAGAGCAGAGGTTGGAGACTGGGGTGCAGAAGGACCTTTGTAGAGAGTAGACTTTTGAGACTGGGGTGCAGAAGGACTGTTGCAGAGAGCAGAGGTTTGAGACTGAGGTGCAGAAGGAGTCTTACAGATAGCAGAGGTTGGAGACTGGGGTGCAGAAGTACTGATAAAGAAAGCAGAGATTTCAGTCTGGGGTGCAGAAAGACCGTTGCAGAGAGCAGAGGTTGGATACTGCAGTACAGGAGGACTGTTACAGAGAGCAGAGGTTGGAGAGTGGTCTGCAGAAGGACTGTAGCAGAGAGCAGATGTTGGTAACTAAAGTGCAGAAAGACTGTTGCAGAGAGCAGAGTTTTCAGACTGGGGTACAGAAGGACTGTTGCGGAGAGCAGATTTGAAGACTGGGGTGCAGAAGGATTGTTACAGAGAGCAGAGGTTCGATACAGGAGTGCAGAAGGATCTTACAGAGATTAAAATTTGGAGACTGAGGTGCAGAAAGACTGTGTTAGAGATCAAAGGTTGGAGACTGGGGTTAAGTAGGATCATTGCAGAGAGCAATGTTTGGAGACTGGGGTGCAGAAGGACCGTTGCAAAGAGCAAAGTTTGGAGACTGAGGTGCAGAAGGATTGATAGAAAGCAAAGCCAGGATACTGGGGTGCAGAAAGAATGTTGCAGAGAGCAGAAGGTGGAGACTGAGGTGCAGAAGGACTTTTGCAGAGAGCAGAGGTTTAAAACTGGGGTGCAGAAGGACTCTTACAGAGAGCAGAGGTTGGTGACTGAGGTGTATAAGGTTCGTTGCAGTGAGCAGAGTTTTCAGACTGAGGTGGAGAAGGAGTGTTACAGAGAGTACAGATGGATACTGTGGTTCAGAAGAAATGTTGCAGAGAGCAGAAGGTGGAGACTACGGTGCAGAAGGACTTTTTCAGAGAGCAGAGGTTGGAAACTGGGGTGCAGAAAATTGATACTGAAAGCAGACTTTGGAGACTGGGGTGCAGAAGAACCGTTAGAGAGAACAAAGGTTGGAGACTGGGGTGCAGAAGGACCGTTGCAAAGAGCAAAGTTTGGAGACTGAGGTGCAGAAGGATTGTTAGAAAGCAGAGCTAGGATACTGGGGTGCAGAAGGAATGTTGCAAATAGCAGAAGGTGGAGACTGAGGTGCAGAAGGATTGTTAGAAAGCAGAGCTAGGATACTGGGGTGCAGAATGAATATTGCAGAGAGCAGAAGGTGGAGACTGAGGTGCAGAAGGACTTTTGCAGAGAGCAGAGGTTTGAAACTGGGGTGCAGAAGAACTGTTACAGATAGCAGAGTTTGGAGACTGGGGTGCAGAATAACTGATATGGAAAAAGTGTTTTGAACCTGGTGTGCAGAAGAACTGTTGCAGAGAACAGAGGTTGGATTCTGGGGTTCAGTAGGACCGTTGCAGAGAGCAGAGGATGGAGTATTACGTGCAGAAGGGACTGTTATAGAGAGCAAAGTTTGGAAACCGGGGTGAAGAAGGATCTTACAGAGAGCAGAGTTCAGAGACTGGGGTGTAGAAGGACTGTTGCAGAGAGCAGAGGTTGGAGACTGAGGTGCAGAAGGATCATTGCAGAGAGAAGAGGTTGGAGACTGGGGTGCATTAGGCCTGTTACAGAGAGCAGAGTCTGGAGACTGGGGTGAATAAGACCTGGTAGAGAGAAGAGGTTGAAGACTTTTGTGCAGAAGGATTGTTACAGATAGCACAGTTTGGAGACTGGGGTGCAGAAGAATCGTTGCAGAGATCAGAGGTTTCAGACTGAGGCTTAGAATGACTGTTACAGAGAGCAGAGTTTGGAATCTGAGTTGGAGAAGGACTGTTTCAGAGAGCAGATATTTGATCCTGGGGTGCTGAAGGATCGTTACAGAGAGCACATTTTGGACACTGGGGTGCAGAAGGCCTGTTACAGAGAGCAGAGGTTGAAGACTGAGGTGCAGAAGGCCTGTTACAGAGTGCAGAGGTTGGAGACTGGAATGCAAAAGGATTGTTAAAGAGAGCAGAGGTTGAATACTGGGGTGCAGAAAGACAATTACAAAGAGCAAATGTTGGAGACGGAGGTGCAGAAGGACTTTTAAAGAGAGCACAGTTTGGATAATGGGGTCCAGAAAGACTGTTACAGAGAGCAGAGTTTTGCGACTGATGTGCAGAAGGATTGTTGCAGAGAGAAAAGGTTGGAGACTGGGGTGCAGAAAACCTGTTAGAGAGAGGAGAGTTTTGAGACTGGGGTGCAGAAGACCTTGTACAGAGAGCAGAGGTTGGAGACTGGGGTGCAGAAGGATTGGTACAGATAGCACAATTTGGAGACTGGGTGCAGAATTATCGTTGCAGAGAGCAGAGGTTTCAGACTGAGGCTTAGAAATACTGTTACAGAGAGCAGAGGTTGAAATCTTAGGTGCAGAAGGACTGTTACAGAAAGCAGAGGTTGGCAATTGGAGTGCAGATGGACCGATATAGAGAGAAGAGTTTGGAGACTGGGGTTCAAAAAACCTGTTACAGAGAGCAGAGTTTGGAAACTGGGGTGCAGAAGACATTGTACAGAGAGCAGACGTTCAAAAAATGAGATACAGAAAGATTGTTATAGAGAGCAGAGGTTTGAGACTGGGGTGCAGAGGACTATTACAGAGAGCGAAGTTTGGAGACTGAGGTGAAGAAGGACTTATACGGAGAGCAGAGGTTGGATGCTGAAGTACAGAAGGACAGTTACAGAAAGCAGAGTTTGGAGACTGAGGCGCAGAAGGATTGTTATAGAGAACAGAGTTCTGAGACTAAAATGCAGAAGGACTCCTACAGAGAACAGAGATTGGAGACTGGGGTGAAGAAGGATCATTGCAGAGACCAGAGTTTTGAGACTGAGGGGCAGAAGGATCGTTGCAGAGAGCAGAGGTTTCAGACTGTGATGCAGAAAGATCATTACAGAGAGCAGAGGTTGGAGACTGGGGTGCAGAAGGACAGTTACAGAGAGCACAGATGGAGACTGGGATGCAAAAGAAATGTTGCAGAGAGTAGAGGTTGGATACTAGGGGTGCAGAAGGACTGTTACTGAGAGCCGAAAGTTGGAGATTGGGGTGAAGAAGAACTGATACAGAAAGCTGACGTTGGAGACTGGGGTGCAGAAGGACCGTTACAGAGAGCAGAGGTTGGAGACTTAGGTGCAGAAGGACTGATGCAGAGAACAGGGGTTGGTGACTGGGGTGCAGAAGAACCGTTGCAGAGAGCAGAGTTTGGAGACTGAGGTGCAGAAGGATTTTTACAGAGAGCAGATGTTGGAGACTGGGGTACAGAAGGCCTGTTACAGAGAGCAGAGTTTTGAGCCTGGGGTGCATAAGCACTGTTACATATAGCACAGTTTCGAAACTGGGTTGCAGAAGGATCTTATAAAGAGCATTATGTAGTCTGAGGTTCAGAAGTTTTGTTACAGAGAGCAAAGTTTAGAAACTGGGGGTGTAGAAAGATTGGTTCAGAGAGCAGAGTTTTCAGACTGAGGTGCAGAAGAACTGTTGCACAGAGCAGATATTGGATCCTGGGGTGCTGAAAATCGTTGAAGAGAGCACAGGTTGGAGACTGGGGTGCAGAAAGCCTGTTACAGAGAGCAGAGGTTGAAGACTGTGTTGCGGAAGGCCGGTTACAGACAGCAGAGTTTGGAGACTGTGGTGCAGAAAGACTGTTACAGAGAGCAGAGTTGCAAGAATGGGTTGCAGCAGGATCTTACAGACAGGAGATTTTTGAGACGGAGGTGAAGATGGACTTTTATAGAGAGTAGAGGTTGGAGACTTAAGAGCAGAAGGACTGTTGTAGAGAGCAGAGGTTAAAGACTGAGGTCCAGAAAAATTGTTACAGAGATCAGAGGGTGGAGACTGGGGTGCAGAAGGAGTGTAACAGAGAGCAGAGTATGGAGATTGGGGTGCAGAAAAACTGTTACCGAGAGCAGAGGTTGGAAACTGGGGTGCAGAAGGACTGTTGCAGAGAGCAGAGTTTGGAGACTTAGGTGCAGAAGGACTGTTACAAAGAGCAGCGGTCGGAAACTGGGGTGCAGAAGGACAATTGGAGAGAGCAGAAGTTGGAATCTTGCGAGAATAAAGATCGTTGCAGAGAGCAGATGTTAAACACTGGGGTTTAGAAGGACTGTTACAGAGAGCCGAGTTTTAAGAATGGGTTGCAGAAGGATCTTACCGAGAGCAGATTTTGGAGACTGAGGTGCAGAAGGAAATTTACAGAGAGTAGAGGTCAGAGACTTAGGAGCAGAAGGACTGTTGTAGAGAGCAGAGGTTGGAGACTGAGGACCAGAATGATTTTTACAGAGATCAGGGGGTGGAGACTGGGGTGCAGAAGGAGTGTTACTGAGAGCAGAGTTTGGATATTGGGGTGCAGAAAAACTGTTACCGAGAGCAGAGTTTGAAGACAGGGGTGCAGAAGGATCGCTGGAGAGAGCAGTGGTATGAGACTGGGGTGTAGAAGGACTGTTTCAGAGAGAAGAGGATGGAGAGTGGGGTGCAGAAGGACTGTTGCAGAGAGCAGAGGTTGAAGACTGAGTTGCAGAAGGAGTGTCACAGAGAGCAGGGGCTGGAGACTGGGGTGCAGAATAACTGATATGGAAAGTAGAATTTGGAGACTGGGGTGCAAAAGGACCGTTACAGACAGCAGAGGTTGGAGACTGCAGTACAGAAGAACTGTTACAGAGAGCAGAGGTTTTACACTGGGGTGCAGAATAACTGATACAGAAAGTAGAGTTTGTAGTCTAGGGTATAAAAAGACTGTTACAGAGAACAGATTTTGTAGCCTGGGGTGCAGAAGGACTGTTGCGGAGAACAGAAATTGGAGACAAGGGTGCAGAAGGGCCGTTGCAGAGAGATGAGGTTGGAGACTGAGGGGCAGAAGGCCTGTTACACAGAGCAGAGTTTGGACACTGGGTTGCAGAAGACCTGTTACAGAGAGCAGAGGTTGGAGACTTGGGTGCAGAAGGATTGTTATAGATAGCACAGTTTGGAGACTGGGGTGTAGAAGGATCGATGCAGAGAGCAGAGGTTTCAGACTGATTCTTAGAAGGACTGTTATAGAGAAAAGAGGTTGGAGTCTGAGGTCCAGAAGGACTGTTATAGAAAGCAGAGGTTGGTAATTGGAGTGCAGATGGACCGTTACAAAGAGAAGAGGTTGGAGACTGCCATACAGAAGGACTATTACAGAGAGCAGAGGTCTGAGACTGGGTAGAAGAAGGATCGTTGCAGAGAGCAGAGGAAGGAGACTGAGTTGCAGAAGGACAGTTAGAGAGAGCACAGTTTGAAGAGTGGGGTGCAGAATAAGTGTTTCAGAGAGCAGAGTTTGGAGACTTGGGTTCATAAGGACTGATGCAGAGAGCAGAGGTTCGAGACTGGGGTGCAGAAGTATCATTGCAGAGAGCAGAGGTTGGAAACTAAGGTGCAGAAGGATCGTTACACAGAGGAGAATTTGGTTCCTGGGGTGTAAAAGGACTGCAGCAGAGAACAGAGGTTGGAGACTGAGGTCCAAAAGGAATGATACACAGAGCAGAGGTTGGAGACTGGGGTGCAGAAGAACTGATACACAAAGCAGAGGTTGGAGACTGGGCTTAAGAAGGACCATTACAGAGAAAAGAGTTTGGAGACTCCAGAGGAGAAGGACTTTTACAGAGAGCAAAGTTTAGAGACCGTGATGCAGAAGGACTGTTGCAGAGAACAGAGGGTGGAGACTGGGGTGCAGAAGGATCCTTACAGAGAGCAGAGTTTGGAGACTGGGGTGAAGAAGGACCGCTGCACCGAGCAGATGTTGGAGACTGGGGTGCAGAAGGATTGTAAGAGAGAGCAGACTTTGGAGACTGAGGTGCAGAAGGACTGTTAACAGAGAGCAGAGGTTGGAGACTGAGGTGCAAAAATATAGTAACGGAGAGCAGAGTTTGGAGACTGAGGTGCAGAAGGACTTATACAGAGAGCAGAAGTTGGATACTGGGGTGCAGAAGGATTCTTACAGAGAGCAGAGGATGGAGACTGGGGTGCATAAAAAGTGTTACAGATAGCAGAGTTTGGAGATTCTGGTTCAGAAGATCTGTTAAAGAGAGCAGAGTTTTAAGACTGGGGTTCAGAATGATTGTTACAGAGTGCAGAGTTTTGATTTGGGTGCAGCAGGACTCATAAAGAGAGTAGAGCTTAGAGACTTGGGTGCAGAAGAACTGTTACAGAGAGCAGAGGTTAAAGACTGCGGTGCAGAAGGCCTGTTACAGAGAGCATTGGTTGAAGACTGAGGTGCACAAGGATCCTTACAGAGAGCAGAGGTTGGATACTGAGGTGCAGAAAGACTTACAGAGAGCAGAGGTTGGAGACTGAGTGTCAGAAAGATTGTTAGAGAGAGCAGAGGTTAGAGACTGAGGTGCAGAAGGACTGTTACAGAGAGCAGAGTTTGAAGACTGGGGTGCAGTAGTATCATTGCAGAGAGCAAAGGTTGGAAACTGAGGTGTAGAATGGTCTTACAGAGAGAAGAGGATGGAGACTGGGGTGCATAAAAAGTGTTACAGATAGCAGAGTTTGGAGATTCTGGTTCAGAAGAACTGTTAAAGAGAGCAGAGTTTTAAGACTGGGGTTCAGAATGATTGTTACAGAGTGCAGAGTTTTGATTTGGGTGCAGCAGGACTGATAAAGAGAGTAGAGCTTAGAGACTAGGGTGCAGAAGAACTGTTGCAGAGAGCAGAGGTTGGAGACTGCGGTGCAGAAGGCCTGTTACAGAGAGCATTGGTTGAAGACTGAGGTGCACAAGGATCCTTACAGAGAGCAGAGGTTGGATACTGAGGTGCAGAAAGACTGTTACAGAGAGCAGAGGTTGGAGACTGAGTGTCAGAAAGATTGTTAGAGAGAGCAGAGGTTAGAGACTGAGGTGCAGAAGGACTGTTACAGAGAGCAGAGTTTGAAGACTGGGGTGCAGTAGTATCATTGCAGAGAGCAAAGGTTGGAAACTGAGGTGCAGAATGGTCCTACAGAGAGCAGAGTTTAAAGACTGGGGTGCAGAAGGACAGTTACAGAGAGCTCAGGTTGGAGACTGGGGTCGAGAAGAAATTTTGCAGAGAGCATAGATTTGAGACTGGGGTGCAGAAGGACTGTTTCAGAGAGCAGAGGTTGAAGGATGAGGTGCAGACAGACTGTTACAGAGAGCAGAGTTTTAAGACTGGGTTGCAGAACGACTGATACACAAAGCAGAGTTTGGAGACTGGGGTGTGGAACGACCCTTACAGAGAGCACAGTTTGGAGACTGCGGTATAGAAGGACTGTTACAGAGAGCAGAGGTTGGAGACGGGGGTGCAGAAGGACTGTTTCAGAGAACAGAGACTGAAGACTGGGGTGCAGAAGAACTGTTGCAGAGAGTAGATTTTTGAGACTGAGGTGCAGAAGGTTTGTTACAGAGAGCAGAGGTTGGATACTGGGGTGCAGAAGGATCTTACAGAGAGCAGAGGTTGGAGACTGAGGGCAGAAGGACTGTTGCAGAGAGCATAGGTTGGAGACTGAGGTGCAGAATCATTGTTTCAGAGAGAAGAAGTTGGAGACTGGGGTGAAGAAGGCCTGTTACAGAGAGCAGAGGTTGGATACTGGGGTGCTGAAGGCCTGTTACAGAGAGCAGAGGTTGGAGGCTGGGGTGAAGAAGGACTGTTACAGAGAGCAGAGGTTGGAGACTGGGGTGCTGAAGGCCTGTTACAGAGAGCAGAGGTTGGAGGCTGGGGTGCAGAAGGACTGTTACAAATAGCAAAGTTTATAGACTGAGGTGCAGAATCATATTATAGAGAGCAGAGTTTGGAGACTGAGGTGCAGAAGGAATGTTACAGAGAGCAGAGTTTTGAGACTGGGTTGCAGAATGATTGTTGAGGAGAGCAGAGTTTTCAGACTTAGGTGCATAAGGACTGTTGCAGAGAGCAGATGTTCGAGAGTGGTGTGCAGAAGGATTCTTTCAGAGAGCAGAACTTGGAGACTGAGGTGCAGAAGGATTCTTGCAGAGAGCAGAGGTTGGAGACTGGGGTGCAGAAGGCGTGTTACAGATATCACAGTTTGGAGACTGTTTTGCAGAAGGATATTATAGAGAGAAGAGTTTGAAGACTGATGTGTAGGAGGACTGTTACAGAGAGCAGAGGTTGGAGACTGGGGTTCAGAATGATGGTTGCAGAGAACAGAGTTTTCAGACTGAGGTGCAGAAGGAGTGTTGCAGAGAGCAGATGTTCGCGACTGGGGTGCAGAAGCAGTGTTTCAGAGAGCAGAACTTGGAGACTGGGTTGGAGAAGGATTGTTGCAGGGAGCAGAGGTTGGAGACTAGGGTGCAGAAGAACTGGTATAGAGAGCAGAGGTTTTAGACTGGGGAGCAGAAGGCCTGGTACAGAGAGCAGATCTTTGACACTGTTGTGCAGAATGATTGCTGATAGCTGATGAGCCTCCTTCTGGACACTTTCTTTTCCGCACAGTACATCAGGCCCTTTCTCCTAACCCTGCTCTCTTTTGGCTTTATTAGCACCTGTGACTTCCACAGTCACTCTAAGCCATGACTCCCAGGCCTATCTCCTGGGAACCTGTCCCACTGCCTACTGGAATCTCCTCGGGAGACCCTGCAGGTACCCAGATTCTAGGCCCAACCTCCTTTCCTCCTTTTCTCTCCCCAGACACGCTCCTTCTCATTCTTTTTTATGTTTTAATGAGTGATCCCACTGCCACTCAGCAACCCCACAGACCAGGTCCCCTCTTGTGTCCTCGTCACTAGGACTTTAAAGTGCTCCACCCAGGGCTCCTCTTCAGAGCTTTTCCCCAAGCTCCAAATGTCACATCTTCAGTTACCAGATATTTCCTTTTAATCTTGTTTTGGCACCCGATTTTTCTCAGAGACTACATTAAGGTATTTTAACCAAAGCACATGAACTGTATAGACTATTATGGCTTAGAAATAAGGTATCCCCTCACCAAAAGCTCATGGTCAGCCACAGTAGCAATGTTCAGATGTGAAATGATTAGACTGTGAGACTTGTGACCTAATCGGTGGATCCATCCATTTTGTGGGTTAATTATCTGAAAGGCCCACTGTACTGAGAGAAGTGTGGGCATGTGGAGTGTGCCTGGGGACATGCCCTGGGGAATCACATCTTGTTCCCTGCGAACTGTCTCCTCCGGTCCCCTCCCCCACCCCAACCTTCTGGCTGCCATGAGCTAGGGACGCTTCCCCCCTTGTTCCCTTCAACCTTGGCGTCCCACCTCATCTCAGGCTGTCAGCAATGGGTCAGCTGGCCCCAGACCAACCCTCCAAGCCAGAAGGCCAGAGTGCATCTCCCCCTCTGGGTTGTTCTGGTCAGGCCTGTGGTAACTGTGGCAACCCTGGACTGACCCAGGGAGTAGGTGTTATGAGTGGATTGGACCCACAACCGTTTCCTAAATCCACAGATACTGTCATTGTCAGAGCTCAAGACATTTTATTCTGCATGGCCTGTTTCCAACCTGCCCTCACCTAGAATGCAGTCTACTAATGATTATTGAGATTCTCCAGCCATCCTGGTCCTGCCCATTTGCACACCACAGCTAGCTCCTAGGCAGCCAGACCCATGGATCTCCTTCTGCCCACTGAGGAGAGAAGACAGATTTTCTGAGGACCCTGTTAGAATTTCACTCTAATTTTTTTTACGGACCACACTCAAAGGGCATGTTTCAGGCAATTCTTCAAAATGCGTGTTTGAGAAATCAGACTCACAATGATTTTTGTGATTCTCTCCCAGGCTCCAATAACCACTGCTCTACTCTCTACTTCTCTGAGATCAACTTTTTAGCTTCCACTAAGAAGTGAAAAACTGCTATTTATCTTTATTTGTCTGGCTTATTTTCACTTAATATAATGTCTCCCATGAGCTAGTTTTAAATAGAAACTGCACAACAAATTCTTTTATGTCAGATTTAAATTTTATTCTGAAGAGATAATTCGAAATGGTCACATATGTTTATGTAGGAAAATGTTCATTAAAATATTTATAGGACTGGAGATTATCTGAATTTTTAGCCAAAAAGGAGAGATTAAGTTTATGTAAGAGAGATGTAAGCTTATTGATCATTTCAATAGATGCAGAAAAAGCATTTAACAAAATATAGCACCCCTACCTGTCAAAACAGTAGAAACACTAGTGATAGTAGGAACTTTGTAAAAGCATTGTAAAAGCTATCTATGCTAAACGCAAGGCAGCATCATTCTAAGTGGAGAAAGGTTGAAAGCATTCACTCTAAAAACTGGAAAAAGACAGGGTGCCCCCTCTTTCACCACTTCTATTCAACTTCATCCTTGAAATTGCCAGAGCCATTGGACAAAAGAAAGAAATTAAAGGTATACAAATAGGTCAAGAAGAATTCAAATCTCACTCTTTGCTGATAGGATCATGTCATCTTCTTAATTTTTTATTAGAGCATAATAGTTATACATAGAAGTTGGGTTGATTTGGAAAAGATCCTATGTGCATGGAATCTGATTTAGTTTATTCAGTCCCCACCCCCATCTCCCTCCTTTTCCTGCCCCCATTCTCCTTTCTCTACTGATCTTTCTTTGGGTCATTTATCTGTTAATTTCTGACTGGTGCTTTCTACATATACATACACGTGCAGTCCCCTGTGGTAGACTTCCATGTGCACATAACATGATCTGCGTAAGATCTTTCACATTTTCTCCTTTCCCAAACCTCTCCGCCCTCTCATTCTCCTTCTACTCCACTGATCTTCCCTGTATACTTAAGATAGCCAGTCCAACCCCACTTCATCAACTTCTTTCCTCTATTTTGCTCTGGCCCTGATAATTTCAGCATTGTACAGAATAGTTAACTTCTGCCTTTCCGAACACAGAGATCAAGATTGATGTAAAATTAGAAAAACTCTACATTGGAAAACACTGAAGGTAACACTGACTGCTTCTGCAGATGATGACTCTGCTTTGTAAATTTTTTGCTTAACATTTGCAATGAAAATGAACTTCTCCAAAAATCCTATGTTTACATAAAAGAACAACAGGAGACATAGATTACTGAGACAGTGAAAAATGACTTCACACTATGATGAGGTCGAATGGCTTTCTGTTGGCTTCTAGCAATTCTCTGGTTACTCCAACCCACCATCACCCCTGCAAATGTGTGGGGCTCCATGGGTCTGATTTCCTGAGACCAATCCCACACGTTATCAGTCTCCAGGCTGCTTTTCATTCGATATTATTTGCCATGTTGCTGCAGATTAACAAGCCTGTTTGGGGTGCTCTCAGTTCATTTTCATCATGGTCTCTTTATCTCTGTTTTGAAGCTATGACAACATTGGAAATGAGCAATCAATCATTTGTCACTGAATTCATCTTCTTGAAATTTTCCAAGCACTTCAACCTACAGGGCTGGTTCTTCCTGCTCTTTCTGGTCATTTACCTGAACACTCTCCTGGGGAACATGCTCAGAATAGTGACCACAAGGGTCAGTCCTGCTCTCCCCTCTCCAATGTACTTTTTCCTCAGCAATTTGAGCTTTTTGGACGTCTGCTACATATCCACCACCCTCCCAGTACTGCTGGTGAACTTCTTCTGGAAGAAAAAGGCCATTTATTATGAGGGCTGCCTTTCCTAGATCTTCTTCTTGGTGACAAGTGCTGGCACAGAAGGCTTCTTACTGGCTGTGTGGCCAGTATGACTGCTGTGTGGCCACATGTCGTCTTCCTCAGAACCCAGTCATCATGAGTGTGAAGGTCTGTGTTGCCCTGGTGACTGGGTCCTGGCTGTGTGGGCTGGTGAATATGGTCACACACATGGTGGTGGCCATAAAACTCACTCTGTGTGGGCCCCACCACATCAGCCACTTTCTCTGTGACACCCCATTGCTCCTTAAGCTCTCCTGCTCAGAAACCTCTGTCAACGAGTCTGCGCTCCACGTTGTCAGTGTCACCATGGGCCTGAGCCCCTACCTCTTCACTGCAGGCTCCTACGCACTCATCATGGCGGCCATCCTGGGGATTCCCTCTGTCCAGGGAAAGAGGAAGGCCTTCTCTACCTGTGCATCCTCCCTCACTGTCGTGGTGGTCTTCTATGGAACAGCCATCTTCCACTATGACAGGGACAGAAAAGGCTGGACAAGGACACTCTGGTCTCTGTGCTCTTCTGTGTGGTGACTCCCATGTTGAAGCCAATCATTCACAGCTTGAGAAGCAACGAGGTCCAGAGTGCTCTTAGGAAGCTGGCCGGGAGACAGACAATATAGTGTGATTAGAACTAGATGATGGTTTCATTCTAGGAAATGTCTTAGTTGTAGAAATATGTGAACTCTTCAGAAGCAATTACAAGAGCGCTCTCTCCGTACACAGTGTCTCATGAACACTGTGGTGCCCCTCCAACCAGGGGAAGCACACTGTGCTAAGTATGTGACACATTGTGACCTCACCTGGGTTCTCTAATCCACAGGTATTTCAGAATATTTTTATTACTTTTCTCTCCAAAAAAAGCCTATACCCAAAGCAGTCAATCTCCTTTTCTCAAATATTGCAGCTCTAGCCAACACTAGTGAATGTGAAGTGCTATATGCAATGTGATTTGACTTGCATTTTTCTAATGGATCTTGATTCTAAGTTTTAAATAAACACCATTTCTGTGTTTCTCCTTCACATGTTGAAAGACCCATGTATACACTCGAGTTTCTGTGGATATTTTTAATGAAGTAATACCATATACGCCTTTTTGATCTGACTCCTTTCACTTAGGATGTTTGCAATTTTCAGTTATATTGTAGCTTGTATAAGTATTTTAGTTTATTCCTCCTTATTGTGACTGATTTCCATCTTATGAAAATGCCACATATTTTTGTTCATTTTCCACTGCATAGTAATTTTTACTTTATGTCTGTGTGGGTATCGTAATGCAGATTGAACCCAGAGCCTCCTGCACACTAAAAAATGTTCTACCACTAAGCCAAAGTTCAAACCTTTTAAAAATTTTGTTTTGAGACAAGGTCTTGCAAATTTGCCCAGGTTGTCCCTGAATTTGTGATCCTCCTGCCTCAGCTTCTTGAGTAGCTAGATTACAGACCTGCCTGGACATTTTCACTTTTTGACTAATATGAATAAGATTCATATATATAATATGAACATTATATATAATAAGAACATTATATGAACATTCAAGTAGAAATCATTGGTGGACAACTTTTTTATTTATCTTGAGTTTGTAAGTAGGAGTGGAAGAGGTGGATCGTTAACTCCATATTTAACTATCTGAAGAAGTTCCGGATCATTTTCAGACCAGTGGAACCAGCTTACCTTATTATTAAGAGTGGTGAATAAAGCTTCTGATTTCCTCACTCCCTTAACAACACACCATTATCATTCCTTTTGTTGTGACGACCCTAGATTGTGTGAAGTGCTTCATCAAATGTGCTTTAGCTTTGCCTTTCCGTGATGGCTAATCATTCTAAGATCTTTTAGGAGTACTGTTAATGTGTCTCTCCTAAGCATGAGAAAAACCCCATTGTATTATGAAAAATTTTAAGTTTTAGAGACTTATGTCTTTATCTAATACTTTTATTTTTATTTTTGTGCAGAAAAATTCTACAAGACTTTCAAGCTTGTTGTCTTTTCTCCATCTGTGCCCAAAAGAGATGTTTGATGCCCCTTTTTATTTTCCCTCTACTTTTAAACTCCATAGCAAACAATTTCTTCACCAGGTCTTGAGCATCAGCAGGATCATAAAATTAAGGGGCACGAAGTCATACAGGGTTTGGTAAGTGATCAGCCCTTAGCAGGAGTGGATCAGCTGAAGATAGTGGGGATGCTTTTAATATTGTGGCTTCTGATATCTGTCCATCTGGCAAAGTATGTAAAATGAAGGAAAAACTTCATATGCCGTGTGAAATCCATCCCAATAAGTGTACACCCACCCTGACCCCTTCTCTCCCTAGTGGGAAAAAAGTCAGTCTTGAGGTTTCAGCCACCCACAACTTCTTAGCAGAAATCTCACTCTGAACATCGCTCACCCACATCCCAGAAGAGAGAGGAAGCTGATCTTCTCGCTGCATGCTGGGAACAGGTGATTGCCAAGACATTAATGAATCCAACAGCGAATTAACTGCTCTCCATTGTTGCAGTTGAACTCGAGCCGTTGCCCTTGAGTTGTGTTCGCACACTGAGGAGTCCCAGAGCAGCTACAGAGGAAAGGCACGATGCATATTTTCAACAGGTCGGCCCCAGACCTCTATAAATGTCCAGCACAGGAAAATGAATTGTGAGAGATCAAAAAATTTTTACTTCTTCATGAGGCCACAGATATGCGACAGGCAACTCTAAGAATAACAAGTCCGTTTTTTGTTGAATGGAAACCAACAGCCAGTTTTACCAAGAGCTTTTTTTGCAGCCCAGGTGCTAGTATGGAGAGCAGCAAGGGCAACACAAAAACCAGAAATCTACACCTCTCTGTGAGAGTTGCTGGTAAGTAGTTTATTAACCATCACAATTTTCAAAAACACTATCCCAGAATCAGGATATACCTACACCTTAAAAACATATTACAGAATATTGTACATATTTTCATTACCATTTTGATGGCATTTATGTAATGACCTATCGTAGCACCTTTTCTATGTGTGTCCAAGTTTCCACAATACTACTTGTATTGCCAGAGTTAGAAATAACTTCAGAGGTTATCACAAAACCTGAGGGATTTAGCATGATGCCTCCAGTACTGGAAGAAAACCCAAAACATAACAAGAAACCCTGGGATGCCTAAATTTTTTAAGTGAGATGATGAGTGTGTAAAATTACTTATGGTAAAAAATAGATAATGCTTAGTGTTAATCCTCTGCTTTTGATGAGCAGGACAGAAAGGAATAATTTTTAGGGAGAAATTATAGGGACACATTCCCATTATGATACAATATAGCATTACAATAGACCTACCAAAATATCTGTTTAAATAAAAATCATTATTGTAGAAGAAGTTATGTTTAGAAACATATTCATTCACTAACTAGGGGTTTTCATCTTTATCTTACAACACATGGATGCTTGGGGAGGGGAGTTGCAAGCAATTTATTAACTGTAATAAATCCCTGAAGCTTGTGAGTAATCTACTTCATACACAACCCCCCTCCTTTAGAAATAATATATGTTGGGGTCAGTCATAAGTGACTTCATTCACGGTCACCTGACTTTGAGATGACTGATTGGGAAAGAAAGATGTAGAGCTGCTTGTTCTGTGGGAAATGAGCTGATGGTCTCCATAAGGAATATGTTTAGGAGACAGGAGAAACTGAGTTTCTCAGAAGCCGCTAGGCTATGTTGCCTCACTTATGCCCACAGAGGCTTTATTTTTCTCAGCAAAATATCTGCACCAGAACCACTGAACAGAAAATGTCCTCTCGCCTCTGTCAAGTCTCTGTTAGATCCTTTAGGTCCCACACAGTACCGTCTTTAAAGAATCTTAAAAACTCTGCTCCATGGATGTACTTGACAGACTTTCTTCATTCTTCAAACCTTTACTGAGTGCACATTTTCACAAGGTGTTGCCCTAGTGTTTAGAACACAATTGAAAGGCCCAACTAGGACCTGGAGGAGCACATGTTCAAGATGGAATGAGGGGGTTTGACAAGTCTTAAGTGCTCCATTTCAAGAGCTGGCCAAGCAAACACTAAGGGAGAATAATGATAATTTGTAGATTACATAGAATTGTTACCAAGTTTCTTGCACATATTGAGTTCATTTTCCCATTAGATTGTAAGTTGGTTGAAGGACAGTGTCGGAGACCAGCTCAAAAAGGGGGTCTCAGGAGACGAACGGATTGTGAGGAGTCGGCGAAAGAGGGGGTGGAGAAACAACACAGAACCAAAGTGAAGGTGTTGATCCCAATCTTTACTTGTGAAGTTGATCATATATACTTTCATTTTGGCAGGCTTACAGTACTTTGTGGTTACAAAACAGGAATCATTATTGAAACAAAACAAAATATTATGTAACTACAATTAGAATAGAAGAATATATCTTGGCTTATGCATAAGCAAGCATTTGTACTTTCAGTTCGAGTTTTGCTTTGAGCTGTTTCTGCTTAGTTAACTTTTAATAATAGTTACAAATGTCCCAAACTATTGGCATATACCTTGACTATTCTTTCTTGACTTACTGACTGGAACTGGTGCCATGGTTACGGCAAGTAGTTGATTTGTTATTACTTGTAACCAAACAAAAGTAAGAGCACAAACCATTGTGCACAGGAACAAGAACAAGTTGCCCAGTACTAAGCACTAATCTATCTTCTTAACATTAATTTTCTTTCTCTAGATTTTAATTTAATTTCTCAAAAACTTCCTTGACAGGAATACAGGGAGTTTTTCTTTAGACATTAACAATTTACACTCCACAGCTAAATCATTGCATTTAGAGCAAACAGATCTATGCTTTAGATCTAGTTGCATTAATTGGGAAAGTCATGATTTTTCCTTTATACTTAATGGTCATATAAGTAATCAAAACTATACTTATTAAAGGAATACAAAAACAAATCAGTCCATTCCCAGAAACATACTGCGCTCCTCCAGAGGATGGATGCCTTGTGCCATCCACCTCAGAAGGGCCTTGCCATTGCCTGAGTCAGGGGAGGAGTGCAGCAGGAGAGGGATCAGATCTTATCCTCTTTGGGTTTCTTAGTAGATCTGGCTTAGGACTAAATTAGATCCTGTATAGGAACAAAATTGGTTTAAATTGAAACTAACCACTACCAAGAAAAGAAATTTTAAAATCCTAAATGAAAAAGAGAATTTTTTATTTTGAAGAATTTTATAACTAGAAGGCTCTGACATATCATAAAAGTTAATAATTTGTCTTCCCTTTCCCCTTTATGCTAGAAAAAGAACTGAAAGAGCTGGCACAGTGGTGCACGCCTTTAACCCAGCAGCTCAGGAGGCTGAGGCAGGAGGATAGTGAGTTCAAAGACAGCCTCAGCAAAAACAAGGCACCAAGAAACTCAGTGAGACCCTGTCTCTAAATAAAATATAAAATAGGGCTGGGGATGTGGCTCAGTGGTCAAGTCCCTGAGTTCAATCTCCGGTAACTGCCCCCCTACACCCCAGCCCAAAAAAAAACAGAACTGAAAGAGATGTTAAATGCTGAATTGAGTGCTGAATCTCAAAGACAGGAGGGAGATCGTTTTCTTGTGAATTTGTTAACAATTTAAACCTACCAGTTAGGGGTAAGGGCATCCCTGCATGTTAGGTGAAAGAGCCCAGCCTCCCTCAAAGTGTGTCCTTGGACCAGCATCACTGGGAACACTTGGAACTCACTGACTGAGGCCAACTGTTCTGCACAATTACCTCTGATCTTTCCCTCGGCTCCAAGCACCCAAACGACATGGAAGGATATGAGGAAAACTCTGGGCCAGGCCAGATAGCTCATAGATTTCACAGTAATAAATTCACATTGCCACAAGCACCTGAAATCATTTAGATATTTGTTCCGTATAAATTGACCTTGTACTGTGTGTGTGTGTGTGTGTGTGTGTGTGTGTGTATGTGTGTTTTAAGCAATTTACTGGGCAACATGCAAATTGGATTTAAAAATTTTAATCATTGCTTGTGCTATTGAGATCAAATAGGAATCATTGTTTCCCTGATGTGCAAAAGGGTTTTCATGATCACACCATTCTTCCTCATTTTGGTCATGCCCTTTTTTTTTTTTTTTTTTTCGTTTGAGGAAATGAATCCCTAAGGTAAGTCAGCAAAACATTTCATTTATTGCCAAAGCAAAAAAAAAAGTTTTTCTTTAATACTATAGACTTATTTATTTTATTTTGTTTATATTTAGATTTTTAAATTAGTTGTGCTTAACTGAAGCACCGACTTTCTATTGAAATTTAAATACTTTAAGCTTCTTAAGGCCCTGAGATTTGAAATTTTAATGAAAGCTGTGTTGGCCTATTAATCATGTGCAATGAATTATTAGAACCAAAGACAAGAATGTCTGGGCATTGAAGATCATAAGACAGTTTACTAATATATGGTATTATCATAAGGTAACAAAGTATCACTACAAATTAGAGTTATTACATGATAAATTTTATGATTCAATTTCTTTTTTGTTTCTTAAATCATAATTGTTAATACATATTAAATGTACAAATTAATGTACATTATGCAAATTAAAGGGATTCATTAAAGTTTCCCTACTTGCATTAATATATTGTGCATTAATTTCAATTTTTTTTCTGTAAAATGGGGATAATAGGTTATCTCATAGGTTGTTGTGTAAACCAAATAAGTTAATGCATGTAAAAATCTTATAGGCATTTAATAAGTTTTAGGTATTTTTATCTAATGTGTGTCTCTATTCGTTACTCAATTTGAAAAATCCTGATTGGATTCAGGTATGTAAAAATTCATCTTTTCAAAGAAATTCACTGAGTTTTGATAGAATGGATTATCCGAAATTCAATCTAATTTTTACAGAAAACATGCCACTTTTAAACTACATTAAACAAGGTTTTTAAAGTCAGGCATTTATGTGTTTTGAAGCAATCTAAGAAGACTCACACTCAAATTATTTTTCTATGAAATATGCCCTAGATGATTATGATGATTATGGTTATTATTATTGCAGAGCAGAGGGTTTACTATTAAGTTGATCTAATTCCTATGCTGCATTATATAAATTCTAAGGAGCAAGTACATATTGTGTCACAAAGTGTCATTCATGAGTTATGATTGTTAATAATGGACTTTAATGGTTACCATGATGATGATTCAATCTAATGCCCTACATTAATAAAGAGCATTGAGGATAAGGAAAATTGCTTGGGTATCATCCTTCACCCTACCCCACACCTGTGAACTACAAGAAATTAGCCAGTAAAACCAAGGAAAAACTTATATGCAGATAAAATTATATAAACATACATTGGGAGATTTTTTTAATGCCCCATGAAATTGTCCCTCCTGAACTGACCTTTATAATTAAGACATTTACAATAGCAGTATGCACAACTTCAGAGATTGTATTTGTAAATCCCTGAACATTTACGTTTAGTTTTCCCTTTTACACATCCACAGACCATGTACCAATTTCTCATAGTAAAATCTTCTGGAACTGCCTTCTATGTGGAATTTTATTTCTTTTTCCGAAAACATCAAGATATCTACCTATAAAAGAGATTGTCATATTTATCTTTTTGATATGGGGAGTTAAAAGAAAGTACATGACACTGATTTCTAAATGACTTGAAGTTCATCCAGGTAGTTGATAGAAAAAACAGAGAACGTGAGAAATGTCAAGTACATGTAGCTTCCAGCTCCATTTCAAAGTTGATTTATTGTAAATCAATGCTAATAAGGTAACCTCTTGTTTAGGGAAATTATTTAGAGAAAGCGATACCTACAACTGAACTAGATAGTGTGGTGTTTTTAGTAATTTCTGGATAAACTTTTACTACAATTTTCTTGAACACCAAGTATCACAAGGATCCCTACTTTCTCTATTTCCTTCTCTACTTTCTCTATTATCCTGGGGGATTTCATATTCACCCTTTGCTGTAACAGTTGTCTTCAAGACAATGACTCCCAAATCCACACCTGCAGTTCTAGGCTGTCTGTGAAGGGCATTTCCACGTGATTATCCCACAGATAACTCACATTCAACATTACTCAAATCAAATCCACTAAAGCCTCCTCTACATCTGCTATTCCTCACATATTCCTGTTTTCCTGAGTGATCCCACCAGCTAGCCAGCCTGCCCAAACTGATTTGTTGTCTTTACCATGTCCTCTTCAACTAGGACTTTAAAGTTCTCCATATCCTTCTCCATGAGTGCTTCAGAGATTTTCTCCCACTTTCAACACAGCACGTCTTCAGATACAGACCACTTCATTTTGATCTTGTTTTAGTACTCAGATCACTCTTTTGAACTAAACAGGTGTGTCTAAAACCTGGGGAACCAGGTTTCACAGTTATCGACCCCTGCTCTTTGGACTCACACGCACAATTCCATGAGTGGGTCTATCTGCGTGTTCTAGACCTAGAGATCTGATTATTTTCTAAAACCCAGTCTCTCTCCCTCCAGATTTTCCTGTTTTAAGTCTGCACTCACCTGAAAGAGATTTATTGTCCTCTATTGTTGATACTCTGTAATCATTGATGTCCATGCTCATACCCAAGCCTGGCTTCCAGAGACACACCTGGGCTCTCTGGTGGCCCATGACATGGTGGGGGGTGGGACGTATTCCTAGGTTTCTATTGCCAAGTACCTTGCTTAGAAATCAGGCCTGACACAGCTTCACAGAGCCTAGTCCCGGCCCCATAGGCTGATATCCTGCCACCTCCCCTGAAGTAGCAGGCTTCTCAAAATGACCCAGGGCTTGGCAGTATCCACTGGTACTATCCCAGCAGCCCCTTGAAGCCTAGCTGGAGTCTCCATAGAAACAGGGTACATCTCTATGGAAATGGGCTCCCTCATTTCGCCCCAGTGTGATGCAGCTGTCAGAGAAGCTCAATAGTGAGGGTCTTTCCATTTATAGCAATTAGGATAACCAAGTGTTCTGAGCTTGCTGAGCCTTAGATTGCAGATTGCTGCTATATTCTTTGAGATTTCTGCCATCAATGTTGCCTGAGATGCCAACTTGCCATTCCACTAACTATAAGACAATGTTCTCAGTCAAGACCAGTCCCACAACCAATAACACACACAGACACAGACACACACACACACACACACACACACACACACACACATGCACACGCCCATCCATCATGGTGAGCAAGGCTTTGTATGTGTGATACAGACCGAATGCACCCACCAATCACATTCACTGCTTCAAACAGATCGTGATCAAGAAACAACTGATGTCACTTGTAAAATTTGATAAGTCCTGGACTATCACTGTGGTAAAAAAGAAGTAGAGAAATGCAAAAAATGGGAGAAAATACTTAACCTCTTAGAGATCTAAAAAAATATTTAGATGTGGTTCCAAACAATCCTGAGTTAAAAATCATCTTGAAAAAATGCTTTCACTTTTATTTATCAATTTACTTACTTACTTACTTACTGCAGTACTGGGGATTGAACCCAGTGGCACTCTACCATGAAGCTATATTCCCGGCCCATTCAATTATTTGGGGCGGGGGCCTTGCAGAGTTTCAAATTTATGACTCTCCTGCCTTAGTCTTCCAAGTACCTGGGATTACTGGCAGGTACAACTCTTCCCCATTAATTACTTTTCTTTAAATAAGGCTATTTTTAAAAATAGAACTATACTTTGTACTCAAAAAATGCACAGATCTAAAGTGTACAGGTTTATAATATTTTACATATATATGAACTTCCAAAACTCAGGATATAAAACATTTCCATCACTTTAGAAAATTCCTTCATGCTTCAACTGATATCACCCCTGAGCTCCCCCATCAAAAAAAAAAGACCACCATTATTACTTGACCATTATAGCTGTTTTGCTAATTTTTGAACTTTATTTAAAGTAAACTTACAGTATATATTTTGTATCTGGCTTCTTTCACCCAGAAATTTTTTTTAGATTTGTCAATGTTATTAATGTTCCAGTATTTGTGTTTCTAAAGTAACTGAATTATTCCACTGCATTATAAACCGTGATTTGTCTTCTGTCCTTCTGCTGAAGGCATAATATTTGTTTGAGTTATTATAAATTATTACACAAGAATTTTTGTGAACTGTGCATTAATTTCCTTGGAAATATGCTAGGAATGGGATTGTTTTGAATAGAATAACTACATATTTAACTAAGTTAGAAATTACTAAATATTTTTGAAAAGTAAGTCTATAGACTTCAAATTTCACCTTGAGTATCTATCGAAATAGCTAGAAAGTATGTTGTTTTCATCATTATAATAACCAAAAAGAGCAGAAGAAAATGCAAATTAATGACTTTCCTTGACTTTATTAGGGATGAAGATTATAAGGCAAACAACTAACCAAAGTCTGGGGAGAGATCAGCAACCAAAATAATCCAGGCATTTCTTTTAACTATGGAAGAACATACTAGATACATAGGAGTTTTTTCTCAGCAGCACATGGATCCTTCTCAAAAATAGACCATATATTATGCCATAGGGCAACCCTCAATAAATATAAAGGGGTAGAGATTATACCATGCATTTTATCTGATCATAATGGATTGAAACTGGAAATTAATGATAAAAGAAGGAAGGGAAAATCCAATATCACATGGAAAATGAACAATATGTTACTGAATGATCAAAGGGTTACAGAAGACATAAAGGAGGAAATCAAAAAATTCTTAGAGATAAATGAAAATGCAGACACAACCTATCGGAATCTATGGGACACAATGAAAGCAGTTTTAAGAGGGAAATTCATCGCCTGGAGGTCATTCCTCAAAAAAAGGAAAAACCAACAAATAAATGAGCTCACACTTCATCTCAAAGCCCTAGAAAAGGAAGAGCAAAACAATAGCAAATGCAGCAGAAAGCAAGAAATAATTAAAATCAGAGCGGAAATCAATGAAATTGAAACAAAAGAAACTATCGAAAAAATTAACAAAACTAAAAGTTGGTTCTTTGAAAAAATAAACAAGATAGACAAACCTTTAGCCATGCTAACGAAGAGAAGAAGAGAGAGAACTCAAATTACTAACATAAGGGATGAAAAAGGCAATATCACAACAGACGCCACAGAAATACAGAAGACAATTAGAAACTATTTTGAAAACCTATATTCCAATAAAATAGAAGATAGTGAAGACATTGATAAATTTCTTAGGACATATGATTTGCCCAGACTGAGTCAGGAGGACACACACGATTTGAACAGACCAATATCAATGGATGAAATTGAAGAAGTAATCAAAAGACTACCAACCAAGAAAAGCCCAGGACCGGATGGGTATACAGCGGAGTTTTACAAAACCTTTAAAGAAGAATTAATACCAATACTTTTCAAGTTATTCCAGGAAATAGAAAAAGAGGGAGTCCTTCCAAATTCATTCTATGAGGCCAACATCACATTGATTCCGAAACCAGACAAAGACACAGCAAAGAAAGAAAACTACAGACCAATATCTCTGATGAACCTAGATGCAAAAATCCTCAATAAAATTCTGGCGAATCGGATACAAAGACACATCAAAAAAATTGTGCACCATGATCAAGTAGGATTCATCCCTGGGATGCAGGGATGGTTCAATATACGGAAATCAATAAATGTAATTCACCATATCAATAGACTTAAAGATAAGAACCATATGATCATCTCGATAGACGCAGAAAAAGCATTCGACAAAGTACAGCATCCCTTTATGTTCAAAACATTAGAAAAACTAGGGATAACAGGAACTTACCTTGATATTGTAAAAGCTATTTACGCTAAGCCCCAGGCTTGCATCATTCTGAATGGAGAAAAATTGAAGGCATTCCCCTTAAAATCAGGAACAAGACAGGGATGCCCTCTATCACCACTTCTATTCAATATAGTTCTCGAAACACTGGCCAGAGCAATTAGACAAACGAAAGAAATTAAAGGCATAAAAATTGGAAAGGAAGAACTTAAATTATCACTATTTGCAGATGACATGATTCTATACCTAGAAGACCCAAAAGGGTCTACAAAAAAACTACTAGAACGAATAAATGAATTCAGCAAAGTGGCAGGATATAAAATCAACACGCACAAATCAAAGGCATTTCTGTATATCAGCAACAAAACCTCTGAAATGGAAATAAGGAAAACCACTCCATTCACAATATCCTCAAAAAAAATAAAATACTTGGGAATCAACCTAACAAAAGAGGTGAAAGATTTATACAATGAAAACTACAGATCCCTAAAAAGAGAAGTAGAAGAAGATCTTAGAAGATGGAAAGATATACCCTGTTCATGGATAGGCAGAACTAACATCATAAAAATGGCGATATTACCAAAAGTCCTCTATAGGTTTAATGCAATGCCAATCAAAATTCCAATGGCATTGCTTGTAGAAATAGATAAAGCAATCATGAAATTCATATGGAAAAATAAAAGACCCAGAATAGCAAAAGCAATTCTAAGCAGGAAGTGTGAATCAGGTGGTATAGCAATACCAGATTTCAAACTATACTACAGAGCAATAGTAACAAAAACAGCATGGTACTGGTACCAAAACAGGCGGGTAGACCAATGGTACAGAATAGAGGATACAGAGACTAATCCACAAAGTTACAACTATCTTATATTCGATAAAGGGGCTAAAAGCATGCAATGGAGGAAGGATAGCATTTTCAACAAATGGTGTTGGGAAAACTGGAAATCCATATGCAACAAAATGAAACTGAATCCCCTCCTCTCACCATGCACAAAAATTAGCTCAAAATGGATCAAGGACCTTGATATCAAATCAGAGACTCTGCGTATGATAGAAGAAAAAGTTGGCTAAGATCTACATATTGTGGGATCAGGCTCCAAATTCCTTAACAGGACACCCATAGCACAAGAGTTAATAGCAAGAATCAACAAATGGGACTTACTTAAACTAAAAAGTTTTTTCACAGCAAGAGAAACAATAAGAGAAGTAAATCGGGAGCCTACATCATGGGAACAAATTTTTACCCCCCACACTTCAGATAGAGCCTTAATATCCAGAGTTTACAAAGAACTCAAAAAATTGGACAATAAGACAACAAATAACCCAATCAACAAATGGGCCAAGGACCTGAACAGACACTTCTCAGAGGAGGAAATACAATCAATCAACAGATACATGAAAAAATGCTCACCATCTCTAGCAGTCAGAGAAATGCAAATCAAAACCACCCTAAGATACCATCTCACTCCAGTAAGATTGGCAGCCATTATGAAGTCAAATAATAACAAGTGCTGGCGAGGATGTGGGGAAAAGTGTACTCTAATACATTGCTGGTGGGACTGCAAATTGGTTCGGCCAATTTGGAAAGCAGTATGGAGATTCCTGGGAAAGCTAGGAATGGAACCACCATTTGACCCAGTTATTGCCCTTCTTGGGCTATTCCCTGAAGACCTTAAAAGAGCGTACTACAGGGATACGGCCACATCGATGTTCATAGCAGCACAATTCACAATAGCTAGACTGTGGAACCAACCCAGATGCCCTTCAATGGATGAATGGATTAAAAAAATGTGGCATTTATACACTATGGAGTATTACACAGCACTAAAAAATGACAAAATCATGGAATTTGCAGGGAAATGGATGGCATTAGAGCAGATTATGCTCAGTGAAGCTAGCCAATCCCTAAAAAACAAATACCAAATGTCTTCTTTGATATAATGAGAGCAACTAAGAATAGAGTAGGGAGGAAGAGCAGGAAGAAAAGATTGACATTAAACAGAGGCACGAGATGGGAGGGAAAGAGAGAGAAAAGTGGAATTGCATGGAAATGGAAAGAGACCCTCATTGTTATAAAAAACTACATAAAAGAGGTTGTGAGGGGAATTGGAAGAAAAATAAGGAGAGAAATGAATTACAGTAGATGGGATAGAAAGAAAAGATGGGGGGAGGGGGATAGTAGAGGATAGGAAAGGTAGCAGAATACATCAGTCACTAGTATGGCATTATGTAAAAATGTGAATGTGTAACCTATGTGATTCTGCAATCTGTATTTGGGGTAAAAATGGGAGTTCATAACTCACTTGAAACTATTGTTCAAAGTATGATATGTCAAGAGCTTTGTAATGTTGTGAACAACCAATAAAAAAAAAACAGAAAAAAAAAAGGAGTTTATTTATTTAAAAAAAAAAACTCAAATAAAAAGCCCCGTCATTCACAGCCTGAGAAGCAATGAGGTCTAGAGTGCCCTGAGGAAGCTGGCTGGAGGGTGTGCATCCCTTTGCATGATCAAAGTCTAGACCATTCTTAAAACTGGAGTATATAGTCATCTGAAAAAATATGCCTCCCAGGGACTTGTAGGCACCTGTTTAGAGAGTCTGTATCTGGAGCTTTAACTCCAACTCCCGCTTTTAAAATCTCTGATACTCCTTTCTCTCCGCTCTTTTCACAAACACCATTTTCCCACTTTCAGGTTCAAGTGTGTCGGACACCTTGTGTGGGTGTTCAGCATCATCTCTGTCCTTCTGTGTTCTCCCCACACCAGAGAGACAGAAAGTACGAGAACCTCGTTTCCCACACTCCCCCGACTGCAGGCCTCCATTTTAAGAGGTTCTGTCAAGATCAGCCAAACACTAGGCAGAGTGGAAGAAAGGAAAGGAAGAAAGCGGGTTATTTTGGATCCCATAGCAGCAGCAGCACACCAGCCCTGTAGAGGCAGGAACTAGTCTCCTTGGTACCAGGAGCTGTGTGTGCAGGTTCCTAGACAGCTGTTCCTGAATGTGGGTCACAGTAGCGTGGAATGAGCGTCTCTTTCCAGGGAAGCTAGGGTTTCCATATATGGGGTGGTGTCACCTGCCCTATTTTCCTTTTTTCTTCCAAATCTCCCACCATTTTATAACTTGTTTCTGTGTCAACTTCCTCTACCCTAAGTCATCAAGAGTCGTTCTTCATCTCTACCTGACCACGGTGGCACTGACCACAATAGTGGTTTACATCATAGATGGTTCTAGATAACAGATATGAGGAGGTAGGTTGGATGTCTGACCTGAGGGAATTGAATATGTTGATGATGTCACAGCCCATGGGAAAAGAGACCTGATAATTCCTGGTGTGCAATGACGCAACAGAGACTTTAAGTTATTGTGGCCTGAAATCAAATGTCTATGGAAAACTGAGCTTTGGAATAACACCATCGAACTTCAGGGTGGGAATGAACATTACAACATAACTACAGACTGCTGTTACTGACTGGAGTGGGAGACTTACAGAAAGAAAATGATAGGTTCAAGCATTATATTCCTCCTTCAAATCAGGTTCAGATCATGAGAAATATTTTCTCGCTGGAAACTGATAAAGGTTAATATCAGAATAAAACATCCAATTCTAAAATTGCAGAAGTACAAAAAAAATATAAATCCACAATTTTTTCAGGTTTCTCTTATGTCAATTAGGACATTAATGGGAAAATGATTGAGACCCTGTTAATTAGAATGGCAAAATAGCAGTGGAATTAGACAAATCTCAGAGACTTGAACCCTGAAATCTCCATTAACCCTCTTTGCTGTCAGAAGCAGCCCCTCCTCCCTCGAAGAGACTAGCTTTTCCTAAATTTAAGACCCTATGGTGACTCTACCTGGGCAGTTGTCATTTTTTAAGAGAGAGTGAGAGAGGAGAGGAGAGAAGAGGGGGGAGAGAGAGAGAGAGAGAGAGAGAGAGAGAGAGAGAGAGAGAGAGAAAATTTTTAATATTCATTTTCTAGTTCTCAGCGGGCACAATATCTTTTTTGGTATGTGATGCTGAGGATCAAACCCAGGCCGTACGCGTGCCAGGCAAGCGCAATACTGCTTGAGCCACATCCCCAGCCAAATTGTCTTTAAGATGCTCATCCATCATCCCACATTGTCACCAGACTCTTAATTGGGGTCTGATCTTAGAACGCCTCAGGTAAGAGTATAAAATATAGCCCAGGAGAGTATAAGGGTCACACCAAAATAAAAGGTAAATATTTTACTGTATTTTGTTAATAGGAGCCTTAAGAATATATAAGAATTTGTTTGAGTCTTCTAAACCAAAGAAGTCAGCACATATTGCTGGATAATCTCGAATGCAGTCACAGGGACGTAATCACCAGAAATGTTAGGGCCAAAAATTTTCATGAGCCATGGGGAATGGCTATTAGACTCTCTTTGGTTGATGGACTGAAATCTGGACTCAGTGTTTGCTTAAGTTCAATGACCAATATGATCCTGGAATAATGGAGAGGATGGTGATCAGAAATAAATAAGGTGTTGGATGGTGTGTTATGTGACCCCTTCCCTGGCCTCACAGCTAGATCTGGAGAAGGGCCTGGAGCACCAGCCTTCACCAAGGCCTCGTGGACATGCATTCAGAAGGCAGCACCAGATCCTTGTGAAACCCACAGCCACTGTCCTCGGCAGCCTGGGAAGACATAAACAGATGGCATCGTTGAAACGGGCTCCCTGATTTCAGTGAGAATAAGGGGACCCTGAAGTAGAAGAGGCCATGTGGTGGAGCAGTGATCAGAACATTTGAATCTGTAGAGATTTTTGACAGTGGTAAATGATCGTGGTATTTATAGATGGGAAAAAATGGGCACCCTCCTAGAATAGTGCCTGTCCCATGTAATGTCAAACTCTTCTTTTCTCACTTCATTGGTGCATTGTAGTTGTCCATAATGGTGGGATTTGCTGACACATATTTGAACATGCACCCAAAATAACCGTGAACTTTGGCTAATATCATTCCAATATTTCCCTTTTCCTCACTTCCTACCCTGGTGCCTTGACTCTACTGATGTTCCTTCAACTTTCATGATGAGACTCCCTTCCAAACTTTCCTTCCTTTTCCCCCTCTAGCTTTAACAGAGGAAAAATATACGGCCATTAACTTTCTGAGTTGCTTATTTTTCTTAAAGTTCTGAAGATCCATCCATCTTCCATCATGACATAATTTTGTTCTTCTTTATGGCTGAATGAAATTCCAGTGAGCATATACCAGATGTTCTTTATCCATTCATCCACTGATGTCACCTCGGCTGGTTCATGGGCATGTATGTGTCATTATAGTATGATGAAATCTATCCGCTGTGATAAATACCAAGCAGAGGTAGAGCTGGGTCGCAGGGTGGTCCATGGCTACTCCTGAGGAGCCTCCATCTTGATTTCCGTGGTGGTTGTGCTGATTTACATGCCCACCAATAGGATGAGAGTGCTCCTTTCTCTCCAATTCTCTCCTTGTCACACTCGTTTCTGTTTGTATTCTTGGTGGTTGCCTTTGTCACTGAAGTGAGATGAAATCTCATGGTAGTCTTTACTTGCAAGTATTTTCATATATTTGTTGGCCACTCACATATTTTCTTCTAAGACGTGTCTGTTAAGTTAATTTAGTTTCCCATTTGGTAATTGGGTTATTTGATAATTTGTTTATTTAATAATTGTGGTTTTGATGTTAAATTTTTTGAGTTTTTTATTAATATTCTGATTATTCATCCTCTTTTAGAAGAGCACCTCATAAAGATTTTCTCCCTTTCCATAGGTTCTCTCTTCATATTCTAATTTTCTCCTTTGCTGTGCAGAACCTTCTTAATTTGATGCCATCCTATTAGCTAACTTTTGGTGTTATCTCCTGAGCTATGGCATACTATTGAGAAAGTCATTGCCTCTGCCTGTAGGTTGGAGTATTGACTTTGTTTTTTTCCTAGAAACTGCATAATTTCTGGTCTAGTGCCTGGGTCTTTAATGCATTTTGAGTTGATTTTTTGCAGGGTGAGGGATAGTTCAGGTCTCATTCTTCTGCATTTGGACAGGGGTGTAGAAGGACTGTTTAAGGACAGTAGATGTTAAAGACTGGGGTGCAGAAGAACTGTTGCAGAGAGCAGAAGTTGGAGACTGAGGTGCAGAAGGACTGTTACAGAAAGCAGAGTTAGGAAACTGCGGTGCACAAAGATCGTTGCAAAGAGCAGAGTTTTCAGACTGAGGTGCAGAAGGACTGTTGCAGAGAGCAGATGTTGGAGACTGGGGTTCAGAATGACTGTTGCAAAGAGCAGAGGTTGGAGACTGGGGTGAAAAAGGATCGTTGCAGAGAGCAGAGGTTGGAGACTGGTATGCAGAAAGACTGTTATGGAGAGCAGAGTTTGGAGACTTGGTTGCAGAAGGATCTTACAGAAAGCAGAGTTTGGAGACTGAGGTGCAGAAGGACTGTAACAGAGAGCAGAGTTCGAGACTGTGGTGCAGAAGGACTGATATAGAACGCAGAGGTTGGAGACCAGGGTGCAGAAGGAATATTACAGAGTGCAGAAGTTGGAGACTGCGGTAAAGAAGGACTGTTACAGAGAGCAAGATTGGAAATTGGGTAGCAGAAGGACTTTTTCAGAGAACAGAGGTTGGAGACGGGGTTGCAGAAGGACCGTTGAAGAAAGCAGAGTTTGGTGACTTGGTTAGAGAAGAAATGTTAAAGAAAGCAGTGTTTGGAAACTGGGGTGCAGAAAAACCTTACAGAGAACAGAGGTTAAATGGAGACTGGGGTGCAGAAGGAGTGTTAAGGAGAGGAGACGTTGGAGACTTGGGTGCAGAAGGATCGTTTCAGAGAGCAGAGGTTGGAGACTGGGGTGCAGAAGGACTGTTGCAGAGAGAAGAGGTTGGAGACTGAGGTGCAGAAAAGCTGTTACAAAGAGCAGAGAATGAAGAGTGAGGTGCAGAAGGATCGTTGAAGACATCAGAAGTTGGAGACGGAGTTGCAGAAGAATCATTGCAGAGAGCAGAGTTGGAGTCTGGGCTGCAGAATGACCGTTACTAAGAGACTGGGGTGCAGAAGTACTGTTACAGAGAAAACAGGTTAATGACTGGGGTGCAGAAGAAATTTTGCAGAAAGCAGACTTTGGAGACTGGGGTGGCAGAAGGACTGTTGCAGAGAGCAGAGTTTGGAGACTGAGATGAAGAAGGACTGTTACACAGAGAAGACGTTGAAGATTGGGAGGAAGAATTATAATACAGAAAGCTGAGGTGGCAGCCTGGGGTGCAGAAGGAGTGTTTCAGACAGCCGAGTTTGGAGAGTGAGGTGCAGAAGGCCTGCTACAGAGAGCAGAGGTTGGAGACTGGGTTGCAGAAGAACTGTTATAGAGAGAAGACTTTTGAGGCTGGGTTGAAGAAGGACTGTTATAGAGAGCAGAGTTTTGAGTCTGGGTTGCAGAAGGATCTTACAAAGAGCAGAGGTTGGTGACTGAGGTGCAGGACGACTGTTACAGAGAGCAGTGGTTGGAGACTGGGGTGCAGAAGGATCATGCAGAGAGCAGAGGTTTCAGACTGAGGTTCAGAAGGACTGTTACAGAGAGCATAGGATAAAGACTGAGGTGCAGAAGGACGGTTACACGGAGTAGAGTTTGGTGACTGATGTGCAGAAGGACTGTTACAGAAAGCAGAGGTTGAAAATTGAAGTGCAGAGGGACCGTTACAGAGAACAGAGTTTAAAGAATATGGTGCAGAAGGGCTGTTACAGAGAGCAGAAGTTGGAGAATGGGGTGCATAAGGACTGTTACACAGAGCAGAGGTTGAAGACTGGGGTGTAGAAGGACTGTTTCAGAGAGCAGAGATTGGAGACTTGGGTGCAGAAGGATTTTTAAAGAGAGCAGAGGTTGGAGACTGGGGTCTAGAAAGACTGTAGCAGAGAGCAGGGGTTAGAGACTAAGGTGCAGAGGGACAGTTACACAGAGCATAGGTAGGAGATTGGAGTGCAGAAAGACTGATACATAAAGCAAAGTTTGGAGACTCTGGTGTATAAGTACCCGTAAAGAGAGCAGAGGTTGAAGACTGAGGTGCAGAAGGACCGTTGCAGAGAGCAGAGGTGGAGACAGAGGTGCAGAAGGATTGATACAGAGAGCAGAGGTTGGTGACTGGGGTGTAAATGGACTGACAAAGAGAGCAGTGTTTGGAGACTGGGGTGCAGAAGGTGTGTTACAGAGAGCAGAGTTTGGAGACTGGGGTAATGAAGGACTGTTACAGAGAGCAGAGTTTGGAGACTAAGTTGCAGAAGGATATTACAGAGAGCAGAGGTTGGAGACTGAAGTGCAGAAGCACTGTTACAGAGAGTGGACGTTGGAGACTGAGGTGAGAAGGACAGTTGCAGAGAGCAGAGATTGGAGACTGAGGTGCAGAAGGACTGTTGAAGAGAGCAGAGATTTTAGACTTGGATGTGGGTGCAGAAGGACTGTTGCAGAGAGCAGAGGTTGGAGACTGAGGTGCAGAAAGACTGTTACATTGAGCATAGGTTTGAGACTTGGGTGCAGAATGACTGAAAGAGAAAGCAGATGTTGGAGACTGGGGTGCAGAAGGACCATTACAGAGGGCAATGTTTGGAGAATCTGGTACAGAAGGACAGTTACAGCGAGCAGAGGTTGGAGACTGGTGTGCAGAAAAATGTTAGAGAGAGCAGATATTGGAGACTGGGGTGAAAAAGGACTGTTGTAGAGAGCAGAGTTTTGAGACTGGGGTGCAGAATATCGTTGAAGAGAGTAGAAGTTGGAGACTGGGGTTCTGAAGGCCTCGTACAGAGAGCAGAGTTTGGAGACTGCGATACAGAAGGCCTGTTACAGAGAGCAGAGTTGAGAGACTCGGTGCAGAAAGACTGTTACAGAGAGCAGAGTTTGAATACTGGGTTTCCGAAGGGTCTTACAGAGAGCAGAGTTTGGAGACTGAGGTACAGAAGGACTGTTACTATAAGCAGAGGTTGGAGACTGCATGCAGAAGGATTATTGCAGAGAGCAGAGATTTCAGACTGAGGTACACAAGAACTTTTGCAGAGAGCAGATGTTGTAGATTGGGTTACACAAGGACTGTTACAGTGAGCACAGGTATGAGACTGGGGTGCAGAAGGATCGTTGCAGAGAGCAGAGGTTGGAGACTGGGGTGCAGATGGACTGACACAGAGAGCAGAGTTTGATGACTGGGGTGCAGAAGGTCTGTTACAGAGAGCAGAGTTTTGAGACTGGGGTAATGACGGACTGTTAAGAGAGCAGAGTTTGGAGACTAAGTTGCAGAAGGATCTTACAGAGAGTACAAGTTGGAGACTAAAGTGCAGAAGCACTGTTACAGAGAGTTGAGGTTGTAGACTGAAGTGCAGAAGGACAGTTGCAGAGAGCAGAGGTTGGAGACTGAGGTGCAGAAGGACTGTTGCAGAGAGCAGAGGTTTCAGACTGGGATGTAGAAGGACTGTTGCAGAGAGTAGACGTTGGAGATTGGGGTCCAGAAGGACTGTAGCAGAGAGCAGACTTGAAGACTAAGGTGCAGAAGTACAGTTACACAGAGCAGAGGTTGGAGATTGGGGTGCAGAAGGACTCATACAGAAAGCAGAGGTTCGAGACTCAGGTGTATAAGTACCCTTAGAGAGAGCAGAGTTTGGAGATTGCAGTACAGAAGAACTGTTACAGAGAGCAGAGTTTGGAGACTGGGGTGGAGAATGACTGTTGAAGAGAGCAGATGTTCGAGACTGGGATGCAAAAGGACTGCTGCAGAGAGCAGAAGATGGAGAGTGGGGTGAAGAAGGACTGTTGTAGAGACCAGAGGTTGCAGACTGAGTTGCAGAAAGACTCATGTAGGGAACAGATGTTGGAGCCTGGTGTGCAGAAGGACTTTTACAGAGAGCACAGGTTGGAGACTTGGGTGCAGAAGAAAAGTTGCGGAGAGCAGAGGTTGGAGAATTGTTTGCAGAAGGACTGTTGCAGAGAGCAGAGGTTTTAGACTGCAATGTAGAAGGACTGTTGCAGAGAGTAGAGTTTGAAAATTGGGGTCCAAAAAAAGTGTAGCAGAAAGCTGAGGTTGGAGACTAAGGTGAAAAATTACAGTTACACAGAACACAGTTTGGAGACTTGTGTGCAGAAAAACTGACACAGAAAGCAGAGGTTGGGGACTCGGGTGCAGAAGTACCCTTACCGAGAGCAGAGTTTGGTGAATGCAGTACAGATGGACTGTTACAGAGAGCAGAGGTTGGAGACTGGGGTGGAGAATGACTGTTTCAGAGAGCAGAGGTTGGAGACTGGGGTGCAAAAGGACTGTTGCAGAGAGTAGAGGATGGAGACTGAGGTGCAGAAGGACTGTTGCAGAGTGCAGAGGTTTTACACTGGGATGTAGAAGGACTGTTGCAGAGAGTAGAGGTTGGAGATTAAGGTGCAGAAGGACAGTTACACAGAGCACAGATTGGAGACTTGGGTTCAGAAAGACTAATACAGAAAGCAGAGGTTGGAGACTAGGGTACAGAAGTACCCTTACAGAGAGCAGAGTTTGGAGAATGCAGTACAGATGAACTCTTACAGAGAGCAGAGGTTGGAGACTGGGGTGGAGAATGACTGTTGCAGAGGGAAGACCTTGCAGAATGAGTTGGAGAAGGACTGTTACAGAGGGCATATTTTGGAGACTGTGGTGCAAAACGACTGATACAGAAAGCAGATGTTGGGTCCTGGGGTGCATAAGGACCCTAACGGAGAACAGAGGTTGCAGACTGCGGTACAGAAGGACTGTTACAGAGAGCAGAGGTTGAAGACTGGGGTGCAGAAGAACTGATGTAGAGAAAAGTTGTTGGAGACTGGGGTGCAGAAGTATCATTGGAGCGAGCAGAGAAAGGAGACTGGAGTGTAGAAGGACTGTTGCAGAGAGCAGAGTTTGGAGACTGGGGTGCAGAAGGACTGTGGAGAAATCAGAGGTTTGAGAATGAAGTGCAGAAAGACTGTTACATTGAGCAGAGTTTGGAGACTGGGGTGCAGAAGTACTGAGAGAGAAAGCAGATGTTGGAGACCGGGGGGCAGAAGGACCTTTACAGAGAGCAGACGTTGGAGACTCTGGTATAAAAAGACTGTTACAGAGAGCAGAATTTGGAGACTGGGGTGATGAAGGACTGTTACAGAGAGCAGAGTTTGGAGACTGGGTTGCAGAAGGATCTTACTGAGAGCAGAGTCTGGAGACTGAAGTGCAAAAGCACTGTTACAGAGAGTGGAGGTTGGAGACTGAGGTGCAGAAGGACAGTTGCAGAGAGCAGAAGTTGGAGACTGAGGTGCAGAAGGATTGTTACAGAGAGCAGAGATTGGAGACTGGGGTGCAGAAGGACTGTTGTAGAGAGGAGAGGTTTTAGACTAGGATGTAGAAGGACTGTTGCAGAGATTAGACGTTGGAGATTGGGGTCCAGAAGAACTGTAGCAGAGAGCAGACTTGAAGACTAAGGTGCAGAAGTACAGTTACACAGACCAGAGGTTGGAGATTGGGGTGCAGAAGGACTGATACAGAAAGCAGAGGTTCGAGACTCAGGTGCAGAAGTACCCTTAGAGAGAGCAGAGGTTGGAGAATGCAGTACAAAAGAACTGTTACAGAGAGCAGAGATTGGAGACTGGGGTGGAGAATGACTGTTGAAGAGAGCAGATGTTGAAGACTGGAGTGCAAAATGACTGCTGCAGAGAGCAGAAGATGGAGATTTTGGTGAAAAAGGACTTTTGCAGAGAACAGAGTTTGCAGACTGAGTTGCAGAAGGACTGATGTAGGGAACAGATGTTGGAGCCTGTGGTGCAGAATAATCGTTTAGCCTAGCAGAGTATGGAGACTAGGGTGTAGAAGGACTTTTGCAGAGAGCAGATGTTGGAGACTTGAGTGCAGAAGGACTGTTGCATAAAGCAGTGATTGGAGACTGAGGTACAGAAGGACTGTTACAGAGAGCAAAAGTTGGAGACTGGGATGCAGATGGATTATTACAGAGAGCAGAGTTTTCAGACTGAGGTACAGAACAACTGTTGTAGGAAGCAGATGTTGGAGACTTGGGTTCACAAGGACTGTTGCAGCTAACAGAGGTTTGAGACTGGGGTGCAGAAGGATCGTTGCAGACAGCAGAGGTTTGAGACTGAGCTGCAGAAGGAATGTTGCGGAGAGCAGAGTTTGGAGACTTGTTTGCAGAAGGCCTGTTGCAGAAAGCAGAGGTTGGAGACTGAGGTGCAGAAGGACTGTTGTAGAGAGCAGAGGTTAAAGACTGAGTAGCAGAAGGACTGTTACAGAGAGCGGAGGTTAGAGACTGAGGTTCAGAAGGATCATTACAAAGAGGAGAGGTTGGAGACTGGGGTGCAGAAGAATCGTTGCAGAGAGCAGAGGTTCGAGACTGGGGTGCAAAGGATCGTTAAAACAGAGAGCAGAGGTTGGAGACTGGGGTGCAGATGGACTTTTACAGAAAGCAATGGTTTGATACTGGGGTGCAGAAGGAATGTTGCAGAGAGCAGAGGTTGGAGACTGAGGTTCAGAAAGACTGTTGCTGAGAGTAGAGGTAGGATATTGGTGTGCAGAAGGACTGTTGCAGAGAGCAGAGGTTTTAGACTGCAATGTAGAAGGACTTTTGCAGAGAGTAGAGTTTGGAAATTGGGGTAAAGAAGGAGTGTAGCAGAGAGCAGAGGTTGGAGACTAAGGTGCAGAAGAATTGTTGTAGAGAGCAGAGGTTCGAGACTGGGATGTAGAAGGACTGTTTAAGAGAGCAGATGTTAGAGACTTGTGCACAGAATGATTTTTGCTTAGAGCAGAGATTGGAGATTGAGATACAGAAGGACTATTACAGAGAGCAGAGGTTGGAGACTGGGTTGCAGATGGAGGAATACAGAGAGCGGAGTTTTCAGACTGTGGTTCAGAAGAAGTGTTATACAAAGCAGATGTTGGAGACTGGGTTTCACAAGGACATTTGCAGAGAGCAGAGGTTTGAGACTGAGGTGCAAAAGGATCATTGCAGAGAGCAGAGGATGGAGACTGAGGTGTAGAAGAATCGTTGCAGAGAGCAGAGTTTGGAGACTGGGGTGCAGAAAGACTTTTACAGAGAGTAAAGTTTGGAAACTGGGGTGCAGAAGAAATGTTGCGAGAGCAGAGGTTGGAGACTTGGGTCCAGAACGACTGTTGCAGAAAGCAGAGTTTGGAGATTGAGGTGCAGAAGGACTGTTGCAGAGAGCAGAGGTTAAAGACTGGGATGCAGAAGGACAGTTACAGATAGCAGACGTGGGAGACTGGTTTTCAGAACGATCTTACAGAGAAAAGAGTTTGGAGACTGTGGTGCAGAAAGACTGTTACAGAGAGCGGATGTTTGAGACTAGGTTGCAGAATGATCATTGCAGAGAGCAGAGGTTGGAGACTGGGGTGCAGACAGACTTTTACAGAGAGCATAGGTTTGATCCTGGGGTGCAGAAGGAATGTTGAAAAGAGCAGAGTTTGGAGACTGGGGTTCAGAAAGACTGTTGCTGAAACAGAGGTTAGAGATTGAGGTGCAGAAGGACTGTTACACAGAGCAGAGGTTGGATACTGGGTGCAGAAAGACTGACAAATAAAGCAGATGTTGGAGACTAGGGGGCAGAAGGACCATTACAGAGAGAAGAGGTTGGAGACTCTGGAACAGAAGGACTGTTACAGAGAACAGAATTTGGAGACTGGGGTGTAGAAGGATTGTTGCAGAAAACAGAGTTTGGAGACTGGGGTGCAGAAGGACTGTTGCAGAGAGCAGAGTTTGGAGATAGGTTACAGAAGGACTGTTACAGCGAGCAGGGGTTGGAGATTGGTGTGCAGAAGGATCTTACAGAGAGCAGAGGTAGGAGACTGGAGTGCATAAGGACTGTTTTAGAGAGAAGAGGTAGGAGACTGGTGTGCAGAAGGATCGTTGCAGAGAGTAGAGGCTGGAGACTGGGGTGCAGAAGGCCTCTTACAGAGAGCAGAGTTTGGATACTGGGATGCAGAAGGCCTGTTACAGAGAGCAGAGGTTGGAGACTGGGGTGCAGAAAGACTGTTACAGAGAGCAGAGTTTTCAGACGGGGTTTCAGAAGGGTCTTACAAAGAGCAGAGGTAGGAGACAGAGGTACAGAAAGACTGTTACAGAGAGCAGAGGTTGGAGATTGGGGTGCAGAGGGATAGTTGCAGAGAGCAGATTTTTCAAACTGATGTACAGAAAGACTGTTGCAGAGAGCAGAGTTTAAAGAATGGGGTGCAGAAGTAAGGTTGCAGAGTTCAGAGATTTGACACAAAGGTGCAGAAGGACTGTTACAGAAAGCAGAGGTTGGAATCCGTGGTTCAGAAGGACTTATACAGAAAACAGAGGTTTGACACTGGGGTGCAGAAGGACCGATAGAGAGAGCAGAGGTAGGAGACTGCGGTACAGAAGGACTGTTACAGAGAGCAGAGGTTTGAGACTGGAAAGTAGAAGGACTGTTGCAGAAAACAGATGTTGTAGACTGGGTTGCAGCAGGACCATTGAGGAAAGCAGAGGTTGTAGACTGGGTTGGAGAAGAATGTTACAGAGAGCATAGTTTAAAACCTAGGGTGCAGAAGGACCTTACACAGTACAGAGGTTGGAGACTGGGGTGCAGAATAAGTGTTAAGGACAGGAGACTTTGGAGACTGGAAAGCAAAAAACCTGTTGCAGAGAGCAGATTTTGGAGACTGGGGTGCATAAAGATTGTTGCAGAGAGCAGAGGTTGGAGACAGGGGTGCAGAAGGACCGTTGCAGAGAGCAGAGATTGAAGACTGAGGCACAGAAAAACAGTTACAGAAAGCAGAGTTGGAGTCTGGGGTTCAGTAGGATCGTTGAAGAGAGCAGAAGTTGGAGACTGAGTTGCAGAAGAATCATTGAAGAGAGCAGAGGTGGAGACTGGGCTGCAGAAGGATCCTTACAGAGAAAAGAGGTGGGAGACTGCGGTGCAGAAGGACTGTTACAGAGAGCACAGGTTGTAGACTGGGGAGCAAAAGGAATGTTGCAGAAAGAAGAGGTTGGAGACTGGAGTGCAGAAGGACGGTTTCAGAGAGCAGAGGTTGGAGACTGAGATGCAGAAGGATTGTTACACAGAGCAGACGTTGGAAACTGGGGTGAAGAATTATGATACAGAAAGCATAGGTATGAGAATGGGGTGCAGAAGGACCATTACAGACAACAGAGGTTGCAGACTGGCGTGCAGAAGGATTGTTTCAGAGAGCAGAGTTTGGAGTCTGGGGTGCATAAGGCCTGCAACAGAGAGCAGAGGTTGGAGACTGGGTTGCAGAAGGACTGTTATAGAGAGCAGAGTTTTGAGGCTGGGTTGAAGAGGGATCTTAAGGAGAGCATTGGTTGGTGACTGTGGTGCAGGACGAATGTTACAGAGAGCAGTGATTAGAGACTGGTGTGTTAAATGATCGTGCAGAGAGCAGAGGATTCAGACTGAGGTGCAGAAGGCCTGTAACAGAGAAAAGAGGTTGGAGACTGAATTGCAGCAGGACTGTTTGAGAGAGCAGAGTTTGGAGACTGAGGTGCAGAAAGACTGTTAGAGAAAGCAGAGGTTGGAAATTGGGGTACCGTGTGATCGTTACAGAGAGCAGAGGTTGGAGACTGCGGTATAGAAAGACTGTAACAGAGAGCAGAGGTTTGAAAGAACGGTGCAGAAGGACTGTTACAGAGAGCAGAGTTTGGAGACTGGGGTGCAGAAGGATTGTTACAGAGAGTAGAGGTTGGAGACTGGGGTGCAGAAGGACTTTAACACAGAGCAGAGGTTGAAGACTGGGGTGTAGAAGGACTGTTGCAGAGAGCAGAGGCTGGATACTTGGGTGAAGAAGGACTGTTGCCAAGAGCAGAATTTGGAGAATGAGGTGCAGAAGGTCTGTTGAGGAGAGTAGACATTGGAGACTGGGTTGCAGAAGGATCCTTTCAGAGAGGAGAGGTTGGAGACTGAGGTGCAAAAAGACTGTTACAGAGAGCAGAGGTTAGAGACTGGGGTGCACAAGGCTTGTTACGGAAAGCAGAGTCTGGAGAAGGGCTCTATAAAGACTGTTACAGATCACAGAGTTTGGAGACTGGGTTGAAGAAGGATCTAACAGAGAGCAGATATTGGTTATCCAGGTGCAGAAGGACTGTTACAGAGAGTAGAGGTTGAAGACTGAGGTGCAAAAGGATCGTAGCAGAGAACAGCGTTTTAAGACTGAAGTGCAGAAGCACTGTTGCAGAGACCACAGGTTGGAGACCGGGGCGCAGAAGGACTGTTGCAGAGAGCAGTGGTTGGGGACTGGGGTGCAGAAATCTTGTTATAGAGAACAGAATTTGGAGACTGTGGTGCAGAAGGCCTGTTACGGAGAGGAGAGTTGGGAGAAGCGGTGCAGAAGGACTGTTAGAGAGAGCAGAGTTGGGAGACTGGGTTGCAGAAGGATCTTACAGAGAGCAGATGTTGGAGACTGAGGTGTAGAATTATTGTTGCAGAGAGAAAAGTTTGGAGACTGGGGTGCAGAAGGCCTGTTACAGAGAGCAGAGTTTGGAGACTGGGGTGCAGAAGGCCTGTTAAATAGAGCAGAGGTTGGAGACTCGGGTGCAGAAGGATTATTCCAGAGAGCAGAGTTTTCAGACTGAGGTACAGTAGAACTGTTGCAGAGAGCAGATGTTGGAGATTGGGGTGCACAAGTACTGTTGCAGCGAGTAGAGGTTGGAGACTGGGGTGCAGAGGGATCGTTGCAGAGAGCAGAGGTTGGAGACTGGGGTGCAGAAGGACTGATACAGAGAGCAGAGTTTGGAAACTGGGGTGCAGATGGTCTTTTACAGAGAGCAGAGTGTAGAGACTGGGTTGCAGAAGAATCTTACATAAAGCAGAGGTTGGAGACTGAGGTGTTGAAGCACTGTATCAGAGATTAGAAGTTGGAGACTCAGGTGCAGAAGGATCATTGCAGAGAGCAGAGGTTGTAGATGGAGTTGCAGAAGGATTGTTAGAGAAAGTAGAGGTTGGAGACTGGGGTCTAGAAAAACTGTAGCAGAGAGCAAAGTTTGGAGACTAAGGTGCAGAGGGACAGTTACACAGAGCACAGGTTGGAGACTTGGGTTCAGAAGGACTGATACCGAAAACAGAGTTTGGATACTCAGGTGTAGAAGTACCCTTACAGAGAGCAGACGTTGGAGAATGCAGTACAAAAGGACTGTTATAGAGAGCAGAGGTTGGAGACTGGGGTGCAAAAGGACTGTTGCAGAGAGCAGAGGATGGAGATTGGGGTGCAGTAGGACTGCTGAGGAGAGCAGAGTTTGCAGACTGACTTGTAGAAGGACTGTTACAGAGGGAAGAGTTTTGAGACTGTGGTGCAAAACCACAGAATACAGAAAGAATAGGTTGGATACGGGGGTGCATAAGGACCCTAACGGTGAACAGTAGTTGGAGACTGCGGTAGAGTAAAATGGTTACAGAGAGCAGAAGTTGGAGACTGGGGTTCAAAAGAACTGATGTAGAGACCAGAGGTTGGAGACTGGGGTGCTTAAGGATCCTTGGAGCGAGCAGAGTGTGGAGACTGGGGTGTAGAAGGACTGTTCCAGAGAGCAGAGTTTGGAGACTGGGGTGTAGAAGGACTGTTACAGAGAGCAGATTTTGGAGACTGCACTACAGGAGGACTGTTACAAAGAGCAGAGTTTGTAGACTGGGTTGGAGATTGACTTTTGCAGAGAGCAGAGGTTGGAGACTGGGGTACAGAAGGATCGTTGTAGAGAGCAGATTATTGAGACTGGGGTGCAAAAGGACTGTTACAGAGAACATATTTGGAGAAGGGGTGAAGAAGGATTGTTACAGAGGGCAGAGTTTGGAGACTGGGTTGCAGAAAAATTATACAAAAAGGAAATGTTGAAGACTGAGGTGCAGAAGGACTGTTACAGAGAGTAGAGGTTAGAGACTGATGTGCAGAAGGAATATTGCAGGGAGTAGATATTTGAGACTTTGGTGCAGGAGGACTGTGGCAGAGAGCAGAGTTTGGAGACTGAGGTTAAAAAGGACTGATACAGAAAGCAGAGGTTGGTTACTGGGGTGCAGAAGGACCGTTACAGAGAGCAGATTTTGGAGACTGCACTACACGAGGACTGTTACAGAGAGCAGAGGTTGGAGACAAGGGTAGAGTAGGACTGTTTCAGAGTGCAGAGTTTGGAGACTAGGGTGCACAAGGATCGTTGCAGAGAGCAGAGTTTTCAGACTGAGGTGCAGAAGGACTGTTGCAGAGAGCAGATGCTGGAGACTGGGGTGCAGAAGGACTGTTGTAGAGATCAGAGTTTGGAGACTGGGGTGTAATAGGATTGTTGCAGAGAGCAGAGGTTAGAGACTGGGTGAAGAAGGATTTTTACAGAGAACAGAGGTTGGAGACTGGGGTGCAGTTGGACCGTGACAGAAAGCAGAGATTGGCGACTGAGTTGCAGAAGGACTGTTACATAAAGCAGAATTTAGAGACTGGGATGCACAAGGATCGTTGAAGAGATCAGTGTTTTCAGACTAAGGTGCAGAAGCAATGTTGCAGAGAGCAGATTTTGGAGACTGGGGTGCAGATGGATTGTTGCAGAGAGCAAATGTTGGAGACTGGGGTGCAGTAGGATTGTAACAGAGAGCAGAGGCTGGAGACAGGGGTTAAAAAAAACATTGAAGAGATCAGAGTTTGGGAACTGAGGTGAAGAAGGATTTTTGCAGGCACCAGAATTTGAGACAGCAGTGCAGAAGGACTGTTGCAGAGAGCAGAGGTTGGAGACGGAGATGCAGAAGGACTGTAACAGAGAGTAGAGGTTGGAGACTGAGGTACAGAAAGATTGTTATTGAGAGCAGATGTTGGAGACTGTTGTGCAGAAGGACTGTTTCAGAGAGCAGAAGTTGGAGACTGAGGTACAGAAGGACTGTAACAGACAGCAGAGTTTGGAGACTGGGGTGCAGAAGGACTGATACAGAAAGCAGAAGTTAGAGACTAGGGTGCAGAAGAACCATTATAGATAGCAGAGGTTGGAGATTGCAGTACAGAAGGACTGTTACAGAGAGCAGAGGTTGGAGACTGGGGTGGAGAAGGACTGTTTCAGAGAGTATATTTTGGAGACTGGGGTGCAGAAGAACTGTTGCAGAGAGGAGAAGTTGGAGACTGTGGTACAGAAGGACTGTTACAGAGAGCAGAGGTTGGAGAATGGGGTGCAGAAGGACCGTTGCAGAGAGCAGAGTTTGGAGACTGTGATACAGAAGGACTGTTACAGAGAGCACAGGTTGGAGACTGTGGTACAGAAGAACTGTTAAAGAGAGCAGTGGTTGGAGACATGGAGACGATGGACTGTTACAGAGAGCAGAGTTTGGAGACTGGGGACCAGAAGGAATGTTACAGAGAGCAGAGTTTGGAAACTGGGGTGAAGAAGGATATTACAGAGAGCAGAGGTTGGATACGGGGGTGTAGTAGGACTGTTACAGAGAGCAGATGTTGGAGACTGAGGTGCAGAATTACTGTTACAGAAAGCAGAGTTTGGATACTGGGGTGCACAAGGATTGTTGCAGAGAGAAGAGTTTTCAGACTGAGGTAAAGAAGGACTGTTGCAGAGAGCAGATGTTGGAGACTAGGTGCAGAAGGATCGTTGCAGAGATCAGAGGTTGGAGACTGGGGTGCAGAAGGATTTTGACAGAGAGCAGAGGTTTGAGACTGGGGTGCAAAAGGATCATTGCAGAGATCAGAGTTTGGGAACTGAGGTTAAGAAAGATTGTTTCAGAGAACAGATGTTGGAGATTGTGATGCAGAAGGACTGCTGCAGAGAGCAGAGGTTGGAGACTGAGCTTTAGAAGGACTGTTGCTTAGAGCAGAGTTTGTAGACTGGGGTTCAGAAGGACTGTTACAAGGAGCATAGTTTGGAGACACGGTTGTAGAAACATCTTACACAAAGAAGAGATTGAAGACGTAGGTGCAACAGGACTGTTACAGAGAGCAGAGTTTGAAAACTGGGGTGCAGAAGGATCTATGCTGAAGGCATAGTTTGGAGACTGGGTTGCAGAAGGATCTTACAGAGATCAGAGGTGGAAGACTGAGGTGCAGAAGGAATGTTACAGAGAGTAGAGTTTGCAGACGGAGGTGTAGAAGAACCATTGCAGAGAGCAGAGGTTGGAGACTGAGGTGCAGAAGGATTTTTACAGATACAAATGCCGTAGACTGGGGTGCAGAAACACTGTTGCAGATAGCAGAGGTTGGAGACTGGGGTGTAGAAGGACTGTTTCAGGTAGCAGGTGTTGGAGACTTGGGTGCAGAAGGACTGTTGCAGAGAGATGAGTTTGGAGACTGAGGAGCGGAAGGACTGTAACAGAGAGAAGAGATTAAAGACTGGGGTGCAGAAGGACTGATACAGAATGCAGAGGTTGGAGACGGGGGTGCAAACGGACCGTTACAGAAAGGAATGTTTGGAGACAGTAATACAGGAGGACTGTTACAGAGAGCAAAGGTTGGAGACTGGGGTGAAGAAGAACTGTTTCCGAGTGCAGATTTTGGAGACTGGGGTGGAGAAGACCTGCTTTAGAGAGAAGATGTTGGAGACTGGGGTGGAGAAGAAATTTTGAAGAGAGCATAGGTTGGAGACTCGGGTGCAGAAGCACTGTCACAGAGAGCAGAGGTTGGAGACTGAGGTGCAGAAAGAATGTTACAGAGAGCAAAGGTTGGAGACTGGGGTGCAATTACTGATACAGAAAGCAGAGGTTGGAGACTGGGGTGCAGAAGTACCATTACAGAGAGCAGAGATTGGAGACTAGGGTACAGTAGGACTGTTGCAGAGAGGAGATGTTGGAGACTGTTTTTCAGAAGGACTTTTGCAGAGAGCAGAGGTTAGAGAATAAGGTGCAGAAGTAAGGTTGCAGAAAGCAGAGGTTGGAGACAGATTTGCAGAAGGACTGTTACACAGAGCCAAGGTTGGAAACAGTAGTACAGAAGAACTGATATAGAAAGCAGAGTTTTGAGACTGGAGTGCAGAAGGACCGTTACAGAGAGCAGAGGGTGGAGACTGGGGAGCAGATGGACTGCTGCAGAGAACAGAGTTTGGAGACTGGGGTGCAGCAGGACCGGTGCAGAATGCTTAGGTTGGAGCCTGGGGTGTAGTAGGAATGTCACAGAGAGCAGAGTTTTTAAACTGGCATGCAGAAGGTTCTGACGGAAAGCAGAGGTTGGAGACAGGCGTGCATAAGGACTGTTGAGGACTGGAGACGTTGGAGACTGGCATGCAGAGAATCGTTGCAGAGAGCAGAGGTTGGAGACTGGGGTGCAGAAGGAGTTTTTCAGAGAGTAGACGTTGGAGAATGGGGTGCAGAAGAATCGTTGCAGACAGCAGAGGTTTGAGACTGGGGTACAGAAAGACTTTTACAGAGAGTAGAGCTGGAGACTGAGGTGCAGAAGGACTGTTGCAGAGAGCAGAGGTTGGAGACTGAGTTGCAAAAACACTGTTACAGAGAGTAGAGGTTGGAGATTAGGGTGCAAAAGGTCTGTTACAGAGCGCAGAGTTTGGAAACTGGGGTGCAGAAGAACTGTTACAGAGAGCAGAGTTTTTAGACAAGTTTGCAGAAGGATCTTACGAAGAGCAGAGATTGTAGACCGAGGTGTAGCAGGACTGGTACAGAGAGCAGATGTTGGAGACTGAGGTGCAGAAAGACTGTTACAGAGAGTAGAGTTTGGAGACTGAGGTGCAGAATGATCGTTACAGAGAACAGAGTTTTAAGACTGAGGTGCAGAAAGACCGTTTCAGAGAGCACATGTTGGAGACTGGGGTGCAAAAGGACTGTTGCAGAGTGCAGATGGTGGACAATGGGGTGCTGAAGGATCGTTGTAGAGAGCAGAGTTTAGATACTGGGGTGGAGAAGGATTGTTATAGAAAACAGACTTTAGAAACTGGGGTGTAGAAGGCCTGTTATGGAGAGGAGAGTTTGGATAAGGGGTGCAGAAGGAATGTTAAAGGGGGCAGAGATTGGAGACTGGGTTGCAGAAGGATCTTACAGAGAGCAGACGTTGGAGACTGAGGTGGAGAAGGACTGTTTAAGAGAGTAGAGGTTGAAGACTGAGTTGCAGTAGGATTGTTACAGAGAGCATAGTTTAGAGACTGTGGTGCAGAAGGACTGTTGCAGATAGCAGAGTTTGGAAACTGGGGTGTAGATGGACTGTTGCAGAGACGAGAAGTTGGAGACTGGGGTGCTGAAGGACTTTTGCAGAGAGCATAGGTAGGAGACTGAGATGCAGAAGGACCGTTAGAGAGAGCAGAGGTTGGAGACTGGGTGCAGAAGGACTGATAAAGAAAGCAGAGGTTGGAGACTAGGTTGCAGAAGGACCGTTACAGAGCAGTGTTTGGAGTCTGCAGGACTGTTACAGATTGCAGAGTTTGGAGACTGGGGTGGAGAAGGACTTTTTCAGAGAGTAGATTTTGGAGAATGGGGTGCAGAAGAACTGTTGCATTGAAAAGATGTTAAAGACTGGGGTGCAGAAGGAATGTTGCAGTAAGCAGAGTTTGGAGAATGAGTTGCAGAAGGACAGTTGCAGACAACAGAGGTTGGAGACTGCGGTGCAGAAGGACCGTTGAAGAGAGCAGATCATGGAGACTAAGGTGCAGAAGGATTCTTACAGAGAGCAGAGGTTGGAGACTCGAATGCAGAAGGTCTGTTACAGATATCAGAGTTTGGAGATTGGGGTGCAGAAAGATCTTACACAGAGCAGAGTTTGGAGACTGGGGTGCACACGAACTGTTGCACAGAGCAGAGGTTGGATACTGTGTTGGAGGAGGATCATTGCAGAGAGAAGATTTTGGAGACTGGGGTGCAGAAGGCCTTTAACAGCGAGCAGAGGTTGGAGACTGGGGTGCAGAAGGATCTTACAGAGAGCAGAAATTGAAGACTGGGGTGCACAAGGACTGTTACAGAGAGCAGAGGTCGAAGACTGAGATGCAGAAGGACTGTTACAGAAAGCAGAGTTTGGAGACTGGGGTGTAGAAGAATAGTTGCAGAGAGCAGAGTTTTCAGACTGAGGTGAAGAAGGAGTGTTTCAGAGAGCCGATGTTGGAGACTGGGGTGTAGAAAGACTTTTGCAGAGAGCAGAGGTTGGAGACTGGGTTGCAAAAGAATCGTTGGAGAGAGCATTGGTTGGATACTGGTGTGCTAAATGATTGTTACAGAGTTGGAAAATGGGGTGCAGAAGGACGATTGCAGAAAGCAGAATTTTGGGACTGAGTTGCAAAAGGATTGTTACAGAGAACAGAAGTTGGAGGACTTTTGCAGTGAGCAGAGGTTGGACACTGTGGTGCAGAAATATAATTGCAGAGAGGAGAGGATGGAGACCTTGGTGCAGAAGGACTGTTACAAATAGCAGAGTTTGAAGACTGGGTAGCAGAAGGATCTTACAGAGAGCTAGGTTAGAGACTGAGGTGCAGAAGCACTGTTACAGAGAGTAGAGGTTGTATTTTGAGGTGCAGAAGGACCGTTGCAGAGAGCACAGGTTGGAGAATGAGGTGCAGAAGGATTGATACGGAGAGCAGAGTTTGTAGACTGGGGTGCAGAAAGACTGTTGAAGAGAGTAGAGGTTCTAGACTGGAATGTAGAAGAACTGTTGAAGAGAGTAGAGGTGGGAGATTGGGGTGCAGAAGGATTGAAGCAGAGAGGAGAGGTTGTAGACTAATGTGCAGAAGGACAGTTACACAGAGCAAAGATTGGAGACTGGAGTTCAGAAAAACTGATACAGAAAGCAGAGTTTGGAGACTCGGGTGCAGAAGGACCCTTACAGAGAGCAGAGGTTGGAGACTGTAGTACCGAAGGACTTTTACAGAGAGTAGAGGTTGGAGACTGGGGTGCAGAAGGATCATTGCAGAGAGCAGAGTTTTGAGACTGAGAAGCAGAAGGATCCATGCAGAGAGCAGAGGAGGAGACTGGGGTTCAGAAGGACTGTTACAGAGATTAGAGGTTGGAGAATGTGGTGCAGGAGGATCTTTCAGAGAACTGAGGTTGGGGACTGGGGTGTAAAAGGACTGTTGATAACAGCAGACTTTGGAGACAGGGGTGCAGAAGGATCGTTGCAGAGAGCAGAGGTTTCAGACTGAGGTTCAGAGGGACTGTAGCAGAGAGCAGATGTTGGAGACTGGGGTGCAAAAGGACTGTTGCAGAGAGCGGACGTTGGAGACTGGGTTTAAGAAGGATTGTTGCACAGAGCAGAGGTTGGAGACTGCGGAGCAGAAGGACTCTTACAGAGAGCAGAGGTTGGAGACTGGGGGGAAGAATGCCTGTTACAGAGAGCAGAGTTTGTCGACTGGGTTGCAGAAGGAACTTACAGAGAGCAGAGCTTGGAGACTGAGGTGAAGAAAGACTGTTACAGAGAGCAGAGGTTGGAGACTAGGGTGCATAATAACTATTGCAGAGAGCAGATGTTGCAGACTGAGGTGCAGAAGGACTGATAAAGAGATCAGAGTTTGGAGAATGTGGTTCAGAAAAATTGATACAGAGAGCAGAGGTTAGAGAATGTGGTGCAGAAGGACCCTTACAGAGAACAGAGTTTGGACACTGAGGTGCAAAAAGACTGTTGCAGAGAGCAGAGGTTGGAGATTGGGGCGCTGAAGGACTGTTGCAGAGAACAGAGGTTGGATTCTGAGGTGAAGAAGAACTGTTACAGAGAGCAACTTTGGTGACTGGGGTGAAGAATGACTGATACATAACGCAGATTTTGGAGACTGGGGTGTAGAAGGACT